>NC_057713.1:133080844-133091814 GCF_004010195.1 Chiloscyllium plagiosum
ACCCTCGGACTCAGCACCGCCTTCTTGACCTGCAATCTTCTTCCTGCCCTCTCCCCCCCCACCCCCTTTCCGGCCTATCACCCTCACCTTAATCTCCTTCCACCTATCGCATTCCCAATGCCCCTCTCCTCCCTACGTTTTATCTTAGTCTGCTTGGCACACCCTCCTCATTCCTGAAGAAGGACTTATGCCCGAAACGTCGATTCTCCTGTTCCTTTGATGCTGCCTTACCTGCTGCACTTTTCCAGCAACACATTTTTCAACTCTTGATCCTGATCACAGAGAACAGTGTTTATGCCTCTTGCTATACTATCCCCAATTACAACAACATTTCTCCCCCCCCCCCCCCACTTGAATGGCTCCCTGCAGCAGAGTGTTGCAGTTCCCACACAGGGAGCAAAACGTTTGAACCTGTCGAACAAAGACCGTGGCTAAGGCGCCTGCAATCTACCTCCTGGATCACTCTTCCTGCCCCCACTCTCAGCCTTACCTTCCTGTCCCTGACCACTGGTTGAATTTGAATTACTTCGTCTAAAGGGTGTGACTCTCCTGAAACACAGCATCCAGGTAACTCTTCCCCCTCCCTGATGTGTTGGAATGTTTGAAGCTCAGACTCCAACTCATCGACTCTGACCTGGAGATCCTCCACCACCAATATTTACAACAGACATAGTCACTGGGAACCGCAATGGCATCCATTAGCTTCCACATCATGCAGAAAAACCTGACCCTCCATCCTTATTTATTTAGTTTTGAATTTGTTTTTTTAAAGTTTTTAACTGTTTTTCTATCTTTGCTTATGCAAGTTGTAACCCATAAATTAACAAGATTCAATTTAACACATTCAAATTTAGCAGACCCCTTGTTAGCCAGTCAAATCACAGCCCTCATGTGACGTCACTTTTCAGTTTCTCCTCAGTCGAAACCATTTTGAATCAGAATCTCTTACCTTCCAAGACTGCTCTCCATTCGGTCCCGCTCAGCTCTGGTCCTGAAGTGCAGGCCCCAAATCCACAAGGTAAGTTCTTATCTCTTACCTGTGAACAGAATGTTTCAGAACACTAAAAGCTGAGCATCTGTGAGATGGTATGGGTCATCTGCAAGTTCTGGCATCAACCTTTGCTCAATGAGGAGTGTAGCAGTAGCAGCAGGCATGCTTAAACATGCAATGTCAATTGACTGAAGCTATAAGTTTTCCTGATGGTTGTGCAGCTTTTGAGCTCTGCCTGAGAACATGGTGAAGACTAGATTTTTGAATGTTTTTATGGAGGAAGTAGATTGATTCCATTACCAAAATAAAATCTAATACTTTTGGAAGCAGATGGGTTTGTGGAATTTGCAAACTTCATATTAAATGATGGTGCAAAGGACCAAATGACCTACTTCTCTTAATTTGTATGGTTGCATGCAAGAATAGGTCAGCTAGAGGTTCTGCTGTAATTCAAAACCTGACCCCTCAAACTTATCATTGTGATGGAATACTATGCACTTGTCTGAGTGAGTACAGCTCCAATGACACTCAAGGTGCTTGACATCATTCTGACAAATTAATTTGTTTGCTTGGAACCTTGTCTTAAACATTTATGCCCTCCAAAGCTCTGAGCATAATGGCAGCAGTGTACAGAACAACCTCAATTATCCAAACAAAATGGGTGGGGAATATTTTGTTCGGATAACTGATTGTTTGGATAATGGATAATGTTTTTTACAGGACCTTGAGATCTTGTTTGGTTAATCCAAAATTTGGGTAATTGACATTCGGATAACCAAAGTTGTTCTGTATACCCGACAAGATGCACTGCCAAAACTCACCAATTCTCCTTCGACAGCAACTTCCAACACACACCCATTACTGCTTAGGGAGACATGTTCATAAGAGTATCTGCACTGCAAGTTCCTTTCCATGTTCGCCACCAATACCATAGACTTATAATGATGTCCTTCACTTGTTGCCAGGTCAAAATCCTGGAAACGAGATATATCCATATACCCCTCCCTCAGTGACTAAAGCAATTCAAGAAAATTCCACAGGCAGTTAGGGATGGGTAATAAACACTGGCCTTATTAGTGATGCTTCACATCCCTTGAACAAATTAAAACAAACGTTACAGAACTGTAAGGTTCCTTCATGTGAAATACTTAGAGTACAGCCTTCATGTTAAGCACTTTTTTTTTGTGTTGCAGTATCACCAGAACCTGGAGAATTGGCTTCAGCAAGGAAGATCAGAAGGTTGCTTAGTTTTCAAAGATATTTTCGATCTGCTCATTTATTTTGTGGTGTTTCTCCTCTAAACTCTCTCAGCTTTCTGGATGATAATTACAATGGCCAAGCCATGGTGAGTTTGAAATACTAACTGAACATAAGTGTAGACAGAGTTCTGATGTTGGCTTGGTATTTCTTTTGATAAAGGATTTAGGACACGGATGTATGTTTACAATTCTAGAAATGCTTTTATTCATGTAAATTTCTTTAAAAGCATTATCAGACACTTAGGCTTTCAAGTTGTGAGTTTTCATTCTTATGCCTGTCTTCCCTTTCCTTTACAATTTTTAGTTTGGGTGGGGCAAGGAAATGCATTGAACTAATGACCATGACTGTGATGCCTGAACACCTTTTTATGGATGGTTGTTTTGAGACCGTTTACACAAAAGAATTTCCTTCTGTCAGACTACATTGCAGTATTCTGTGAGAAGGGAAAATCACGTGCTGAATGCAGTTTTATCATTTACTTGCTCAGCAAGATTATCATCCTGATTTGAGGATTATTAATCAATGCTCTCAATTTCAAACTTCTCAACCAAAGCAAAACAGTACAGATGCTGGAAGTCTGATATAAAAATGGAATATATGTATTAGGTTGAGAACCAAAGTTAACATTTCAAGTTGTTCCATCTTTTTGACCGGAATGTTTTATCTCCATTCATAGATGTTGTCTGACATTGAGTAGTGGAGAAAGTGAGGACTGCAAGTGCTGGAGATCAGAGCTGAAAATGTGTTGCTGGAACAGCGCAGCAGGTCAGGCAACATCCAAGGAACAGGAGAATTGACGTTTCGGGCATAAGCCCTTCTTCAGGAATCCTGAAGAAGGGCTTATGCCCGAAACGTCGATTCTCCTGTTCCTTGGATGCTGCCTGACCTGACATTGAGTAGTTCCAGGATTTTCTTGTGAACCTTAGTAACTGCTGATTTCAGAATTGTTTACTATTAAGGCATCGTTACCTCTCTGAGTAACAGTAGCTCATTACAGTGGTAAATAGAGTAAAATGTCTGCTTCACACACACAAGTTACCTGGATAATTCAGATCAGCAGATACTAGAAGTGCTTAGACTTGACATTGTGGTGTTGACTCAGTCATTTGAGAAATTTCTAGAACCTTGTTAAATTGGCTCCTTTCTATATGAGTGCTCAATGATGGATGCATTCCGCTTCCTGTTCTTATTTACCCTATTCCACATATTGCCTTAGTGGTTATGATTTTTAATTCCGTCTTTAGCGGCTCACACCCCTTCAGCTGAACCTTTTATTTATTTACAAAAAGTGCTACCTATGTTGGCATTCAGGTGGACCATGATGATTGAATCTTATTAATAAAGCAGCTATATATAGTGACCTAAGAGCTTTTATAAATTTTAGATTCAAACATATTGAGTTGATATTGCTATTTACATTTTATGTAACATAGCTTGCTGCCATATATCCACACACCAAAAGAAATTTTATTTCAGTACCATCAAAGAGTCAGTTTTCAGAAGCATTTTTAGGACTTCAAAGGGGGATGTTTTCTTTCTTGGTATGATTTTTGACACTCATTGAACCCAATTTTTATTCCACATGCCAGATATTGGCCTGCATTTACATAACTCAGATCTGTCTTTTTTTGTTCACCGACTTGGGTTTGGTTGGGAAATGTGCTTTTAGGAACTTCAGGGAAAGGGACATACACAAAGATGGCTTCACTGATATGAAGTCATTAATGTCTAACTGGCTTAAAAGGTAAGATTATATTCAATAAATAATAATTTCTTTCCTTTAGTTACCCCTTGCTAATACCAGTCTCCCTTAACCAAATGTCCTCCATTTGACATCTCCATCTGAAGACCATATTCTCTTAGTGCAAAAACAAGATACTGTGGATGCCAGAAATCTTCTGCCACAGATGTTGCCAGACTGTTGCATATTTCCAGCATTTTTTTTGTTGTTATCTTGGTGCCTTCTGGATTTGAAGAACAAATCATTTTTGTAATTAAGAAAAAATAAAGTTTCAAACTCAAATGCTTTTTTGAATTAGCTTGCAGAGGATTTTTGTCCCAAACATGATTAATTTTCTCTGTGCTTTCAGCGCATGCTAGAAAAGGATGGAAATTGGAATTTTGACATCTTTCTTTTTGACAGATTAACAAATGGTAAGTTGAATCAAATATTTACATTGAATTTTTTTTAGAGAAACAATGTATTCTATCCACCACTCATTGCCCCCCTCCCCCCCAAAACAAAGCAGTTTGACAGGTTAAGATTCATTGATGTGTAGTAGATAGGCTAACATACAATAGCCTTTTTTGTTTTGATGACATTTTCCTCATCCAACATTTCCTAAAATTCTGTTTGATAAAGGTTTTGTGACTTTCTGAAAAGTATTTCTATAATATTGCAGTGCCTTACACTGAACCAGACCATAGAAAAGCAAGCCATTGTGATCCCTTCAAAACATTGATAGAGCAGGCATGAAAAATTGCTGAAGTAAATTTTGATTATTTTGTTCCAATCTTAAACAAATAAAACAAATTTCCACACCAAGGCTATTTCATTCCATTTACCTTGATGTATATCTAAAATTTGAGGCAAATCATTCATCCTATCTTCTGATGGTTCCAACTGTACCTTCAACCACATTTACATAATTATACAAATGGTATTCCAGTTCTCTGAGCCATCATGTGGATTTCCAATTGCACCTAGGGTTGGAGGCTATTTTTCAACTGACATTCATCTCGACCTGAGCTGTCCAATAGTATTGTTTGAATTTAAGGTGACAGAACTGTTCCCTTTCATGTAGGGAATTATAACTTTTTTGCAGTGGCCTTTTTTCCCCAGGGAGGTCTGGAGTGCACGTAAGAACAAATGAAATCGGAGCACGTGTAGGCCATTTGACCATTGTCTGTCTATTTCTTCCCAACTCCAAAAAGATGTTTGCTGTCTTTTCAAAAAGTTCGCAGCTCATTTGATCTTGGCCTCGATTCCACTTTCCTGCCTGTCTCCCATAACTCTGGCCTTCCTTGTAATAGCCATCTAACTCATTCTGAATATATTCAATATCTCAAACTCTAATTCTTGTGAGCGAAGAGAATTTCTGACAGAAACTGCCCTCTCGGAGATGAAATTCCTTCCCGTTCCATCTTGAAGAGGAGACCCTTGCTTTGAAATTGTGTCCTGTAGTTCCACGTTCCACCATATTAGCATGTATCTCAGAATTTTATATCTTTTCTAAATTTCACCAAATATAGCTAACATTTCCTCAAACGCCAGTTCATTTGTCTAAGGAATCTGCCCAGTGAACCTCCACGAATTGTTTGTTTATGCAAGGATGTCTACCTTTGAGAGTAAACCCACACAGAGCTGTATAGTTGTAGCAAGACTTGCTTCCTTTTATTTGTCATCTCTCTTGAATAAGGACCCATAGAGACCCAACTTTACTGGCCTTCCAAACTGCATTCTCCTTCTATTTGAATGGCTATAGTTAGGCTTAAGATGCTTTTTACTATAGATAAAAGACAGCTCCCATCTTTTTGAGGATTCTGATCGTTTCTTTCAAACGTTTACATCCCTAATCTGTTCATCTAACTGGAAGCCGATCTCATGGTTGTTAGCAGGCAGAAGCCTTTTATCAATCATCACTAGTCCACAGAAAGCCAGTTATTAATCATCTATTTATAGCTAGTGAAAGCTCCATTCGTATATGCTCCATACCTCTAGCCTCTCTGCAGACTAGACTTGCAATACTGCCTGACATGTAAACAGTGCTTATAATGAGTGTCCAGTTACTTCCTAAAAAAAACGCAGTAATCCTTCAACAATCTTTAGGTTTTTAAAACCATTTCTTCTCCACATTCATAATAATGAGAAAATAATGTCATGCAGGCTTTATAACAGCTTTGCAAGATTAGTAAAACTGCTGAACTCCAGTACTGATGTAAGAATTAGTGCCATCAATATCCAGGAAACATTTAACGAGTGTGGTATCAAGGAGCCTTAGCAAAACTAGATTCAAATTTTCACCTCTTGACATTCATTGGAATTACCTTCACTGAATTTCCCATTATCAACATCCTGGGGTTGGAACGATGCAGACATGCTGTGGTGACAAGAAGAGATCAGAGGCTAGGAATATTGCAGGGAGTATCTCATCGCCTGACTGTCCAAAGTGTGTTCACCATCTACAATGCACAAGTCAGGTCTCCCAACTTGCCTGGATTGGGGCAGCTATAACAGCAATCAAAAAGCTTGATATCAATCTGCTTGATTGGCACCATGTCCACAAGCCCACGAGCGTCGCTCAGTTGCAGCAGTGTGTTTGATCCTTAAACAACAACATTCAAACTCTCAGCCACGACCACCTAGAAGCAGATATATAGGAGCACCAGTACCTGCAAATTCCCGTCCAAGTCACTCACCATCCGGGCACGACTCAAAATCGCTAAGTCATCATCCTGGGACTCTTTTTTTTTAGATTAGATTACATTACAGTGTGGAAACAGGCCCTTCGGCCCAACAAGTCCTCACCGACCCGCCGAAGCGAAACCCACCCATACCCCTACATTTACCCCTTACCTAACAATGCGGGCAATTTAGCATGGCCAATTCACCTGATCTGCACATCTTTGGACTGTGGGAGGAAACCGGAGCACCCGGAGGAAACCCACACAGACACGGGGAGAATGTGCAAACTCCACACAGTCAGTCACCTGAGGTGGGAATTGAACCCGGGTCTCCGGCGCTGTGAGGCAGCAGTGCTAACCACTGTGCCACCGTGCCGCCCACGGTGGCACAGACACTCTCGCTTATGGCATTGTGGTCTACCTACAACAAGCAATTCAAGGAAACAGCGACCTTCTCAAGGTCAACTTGGGTTGGGCAATAAACAACCCACATTCTGTGAATGAATAAAAAGAATTTTCCATGGCGCCCAGTTAACTTTGCTGCTCTAGAACTGCCAGCTCTCACCTGCTGCATTCAAAAAAAGTGTAACATATTTCAGTAAGGAGAAATTGAAACAAATTACTTAAATATTGGCATAAAATGTTCAAAATGTGGCTGGGTCCTACTAATGGGAATACATGGGAGCCAGATATAATATGATGGGAGGATGAAAGCAAGCTGCAGGCAAATGGAATGTTGGCCTTTATTTCAGAGGGAATAGAACACAAAAATAGAGTGTTCTGTAGAATGGTCACTCTACTTGAAACATTAATGTTGGTTCCTCTTCTCAGATGCTGAGAGGTCAGCTGAGCTTCTCCAGCAATCTCTGTTCTTGTTTATGAAAGTGGGGAGGTTTTGTTAGAATTATACAAAGTACTCATCAATCCACATCTGGAATACTGTGAACAGTTTTACGCCCCTTAGCTAAGGAAAGATATACTGCCACCGGAAGCAATCCAGAGGAAGTTCACTCAGCTGATGCTGGGTATGGAGGAACTGGTTTATAGGAAAAGGTTGAGTAGGTTGGGCCTGCAGCCTTTGGAATTTCAAAGAATAAGAGGGCGGCTCAATGGTTAACACTGCTGCCTCACAGCGCCAGGATCCCAGGTTCGATTCCCGCACGGGCAACTGTCTGTGTGGAGTTTGCACATTCTCCCCGTGTCTGCGTGGGTTTCCTCCGGGTGCTTCAGTTTCCTCCAACAGTCCAAAGATGTGCAGGTCAGGTGAATTGGCCATGCTAAGTTGCCAGTAGTGTTAGGTGCATTAGTCAGAGGGAAATGGGACTGGGTGGGTTACTCTTTGGAGGGTCGGTGAGGACTTGGGCCGAAGGGCCTGTTTCCACACTGTAGGTAGTTTAATCTAATCTAATCAAGAGGAGACCTTTATTGAAACATAAAAGATTCTTAGGGGACTTGACAAGGTTGAAACTGAAAGGTTGCCTCCTGTTGTGGGAAAGTCGAGAACCAGAGGGCATAACCTCCGAATAAGGTGTCACCCATTTCAGACCGAGGTCGGGAATTTTTTCTCAAGGGGTTGGTAGTGTATCTGTGGAATTCCTTACCGCAGGGGTCTGTTGTTCAGTATATTCAAGGCTGAGAGACATATATTTAATTTGAATCGTTAAGGCAATCGGGGTTTATAGAGAAGTTGAGGATTATCAGATCAGCCATGATCTCAATGAATTAAAGAGCAGATTCGATGGGTTGACCAGCCTTCGCTTGCTCCTGTGCCTTGAGAGTTCATTGATTTGCCATTAAATATGGAGGAAATTTAGGTGTATTGTTTTCGATAAAAATGCGTAGGTTTCCTGCATCTGAACTACCTTAATCTTTTATGCTCTAAAATAATATGATGCTAAAATTAATTTGTTTTGGAACAAGCTTTCAGGAAACTCAGGGCTGTTGAAACTGGGCTATAGACTTTCTTTCACTTTGAGTCATGTGTTTTATACTGTATGGAAAGCCTTCATATGTTAAATGTGTAATATTGGTTTAATAATGAGATGCTCTGTCAAGCTTGATCTTGAAAGTACTGTTGTAGATAAAAGCTAACTGTGCAAGAATGAAATTAATGTAATGACAATTGACCAATTTCCTGAATTTATCCGTTTTCTAGGAAATAGTCTGGTTACTTTGACCTTCCATTTGTTTAAATACCATGGACTTATTGAGCATTTCCACTTGGATTCGGTTAAATTGCGTCGGTTTTTAGGTGAGCAACTTTATACATTTACCAACTGTCATTACCCATTGGTCTCAATTTTGGATATAATAAAACAAAGACTGTGGATGCTCGAAATCTGAAACGGAAACAGCAACTGCTTGAGAAACACCGAGGCCTTGGCTGTGGAGAGCAAGCAGAATTAATGTTGGAAATCTATCATAGCAATTACAGAAACATGGCTCAGGGATGGGCAGGACTGGCAGCTTAATGTTCCAGGTACAAATGCTACAGGAAGGATAGAAAGGGAGGCAAGAGCGGAGGGGGAGTGGCATTTCTGATAAGGGATAGCATTACAGCTGTGCTGAGGGAGGATATTCCCGGAAATACATCCAGAGAAGTTATTTGGGTGGAACTGAGAAATAAGAAAGGGATGATCACCTTATTGGGATGATATTATAGACTCCCCAATAGTCATAGGGAAATTGAGAAACAAACTTGTAAGGAGATCTCAGCTATCTGTAAGAATAATAGGGTAGTTATGGTAGGGGATTTTAACTTTCCAAACATCGACTGGGACTGCCATAGTGTTAAAGGTTTAGATGGAGAGGAATTTCTTAAGTGCGTACAAGACAATTTTCTGATTCAGTATGTGGATGTACCTACTAGAGAAGGTGCAAAACTTGACCTACTCTTGGGAACTAAGGCTGCGCAGGTGACTGAGGTGGGGGAGCACTTTGGGGCCAGAGACCATAATTCTATTCGTTTTAAACTCGTGATCGAAGAGGATAGACCAGATCTAAAAGTTGAAGTTCTAAATTGGCAAAAGGCCAATTTTGACGGTATTAGGCAAGAACTTTGGGCGGCACGGTGGCTCAGTGGTTAGCACTGCAGCCTCACAGCACAAGGGACCTGGATTCAATTCCAGCCTCAGGCGACTGTCTGTGTGGAGATTGCACATTCTCCCCGTGTCTGCGTGGGTTTCCTCCGGGTGCTCCGGTTTCATCCCACAGTCCAAAGATGTGCAGGTTAGGTGAATTGGCCATGCTAAATTGCCCATAGTGTTAGATGCATTAGTCAGGGGGGAAATGGGTCTGGATGGTTTGCTCTTCGGAGGGTCGGTATGGACTTGTTGGGACGAAGGGCCTGTTTTCCACACTGTAGAGAATCTAATCATCTAATCTAAAATCGGAATCTAATCAACTTTCGAAAGCTAATTGGAGGCAGATATTCGCAGGTAAAGGGACGGCTGGAAAATGGGAAGCCTTCAGAAATGAGATAACAAGAATCCAGAGAAAGTATATTCCTGTCAGGGTGAAAGGGAAGGCTGTAGGTAGAGGGAATGCTGGATGACTAAAGAAATTGAGGGTTTGGTTAAGAAAAGGAAGGAAGCATATGTCGGGTATAGACAGGATAGATCGAGTGAATTCCTTAGAAGAGTATAAAGGAAGTAGGAGTATACTTAAGAGCGAAATCAGAAAGGAAAAAAGGGGACATGAGACCGCGTTGGCAAATAGAACTAAGGAGAATCCAAAGGGTTTTTACAAATATATTAAGGACAAAGGAGTAACTAGGGAGAGAATAGGGCCCCTCAAAGATCAGCAAGGCGGCCTTTGTGTGGAGCCACTGAAAATGGGGAGGATACTAAATGAATATTTTGCATCAGTATTTACTGTGGAAATGAATATGGAAGATATAGACTGTAGGGAAATAGATGGTGACATCTTGCAAAATGTCCAGATTACAGAGGAGGAAGTGCTGGAGGTCTTGAAACGGTTAAAGGTGGATAAATCCCCAGGACCTGATCAGGTGTACCCGAGAACTCAGTGGGAAGCTAGAGAAGTGATTACTGGACCTCTTGCTGAGATATTTGTATCATCAATAGTCACAGGTGAGGTGCTGGAAGACTAGAGGTTGCCAAACATGGCGCCACTGTTTAAGAAGGGTGGTAAAGACAAGCCAGGGAACTATAGACCAGTGAGCCTGACCTCGGTGGTGGGCAGTTTGTTGGAGGGAATCCTGAGGGATAGGATGAACATGTATTTGGAAAGGCAAGGACTGATTAGGGATAGTCAACATGGCTTGTGCGTGGGAAATTATATCTCACAAACTTGA
>NC_057713.1:133092251-133101805 GCF_004010195.1 Chiloscyllium plagiosum
TGCTATCGGAAAGATGTTGTGAAACTTGAAAGGGTTCAGAAAAGATTTACAAGGATGTTGCCAGGGTTGGAGGATTTGAGCTATCGGGAGAGGCTGAACAGGCTGGGGCTGTTTTCCCTGGAGCGTCAGAGGCTGAGGGGTGACCTAATAGGGGTTTACAAAATTATGAGGGGCATGGATAGGATAAATAGACAAAGTCTTTTCCCTGGGATTTGGGAGTCCAGAACTAGAGGGCATAGGTTTATGGTGAGAGGGGAAAGATATAAAAGAGACCTAAGGGGCAGCTTATTCATGCAGAGGGTGATACGTGTATGGAACAAGCTGCC
The DNA here is from genome assembly GCF_004010195.1 of Chiloscyllium plagiosum. Classification (NCBI taxonomy): domain Eukaryota; kingdom Metazoa; phylum Chordata; class Chondrichthyes; order Orectolobiformes; family Hemiscylliidae; genus Chiloscyllium; species Chiloscyllium plagiosum. Next base: position 133,092,578 of record NC_057713.1, read on the forward strand.
AGAGAACGTGGTGGAGGCTGGTACAATTGCAACATTTAAGAGGCATTTGGATCGGTATATGAATAGAAAGGGTTTGGAGGGATATGGGCTGGGTCCTGGCAGGTGGGACTAGATTGGGTTGGGATATCTGTTCGGCGTGGACAGGTTGGACTGAAGGGTCTGTTTCCATGCTGTACATCTCTATGACTCTATAACTCAAATGTTAACTCTGCTTCTCTTTCCACAGATGCTGCCAAATATACTGCGTTTCTCCACTACTTTCTGTTGTTGCTGACCACATAATTGGGGCAATAAAGTGACAACATTCTCTTGACCATGAAAAAAGCTATCCACAAAGATTTGGCAATCTCTGTGGCTTGAATTTTCTTGTTCCCAACATTGATTTGTATCTGGTGCTCAGAAAAAGGTGTCCAGCAATTGTGATGTCATCAAGCAAGATTGGCATCCAGTCCCATTGAAACAGTCTCATAGGAAGTGCATCAGGAAGTTAAAAGCAATTATTCTCCTTCACCTTTTATGTCATTTTATAAAGAGTGAAATAAAATTTGGGACATGTATATGGGATGAAGGTGGAAGCTCAAATAGAATGAACATCTTAAAGCAATTATGCAAATGTGGTTTTTAATATCCATAATGGGAGAAGTCTGACACTCAAGTATAAAATTAGTTTTTCAGGTTTATTGAGGATATGCAAATGTAAACTATGAACTTAATACGTTATTTAAAAACCTAACTTAATAAAATGCAATATTTTAAAATATTATTAACCTTGTACTACTACTGTTTTTATCAGTTCCATTCATTTGTAATCAATTGACAATTTCAGTAAATTCAACAATGCAGCATAGGGATAAGCACAGAGTTGCTGAGTGGTTCCTGGATTGTTGTTTAATGTGCATGTACAAGTGCAAAAGAAGCTGTCAGTTTATTATAATAGTGGTGATTGTTAACAGTTTGCTGTCATTGCTACCATAGCATCCTTACCTTGTCCTGATAATTTGGTTTGTAATAGTACATTGCATTAATGGACACTGAGGACTTTGTTTAATATTTTTACTTGTTGAGCTACAACAAATTGTCATAATCAAATTTGAAGGTTGAATAACTTGTTCAGAGTGCTGCATTTTAAAAACAACCCATATGCACTTAACCATGCAATATTGCAACTGATAGACAACAGATAAGTTGCCTAGAGTTATTCAGACTTAAGGGAGTTTGTTTATTGAAACTTGCACAAACAAGATATATAACTTCTGTAAAAGGTAGAAACATGTCCCCAATTTCATAATACACATAGATTGTATGGGGTGATGGTATTGAGAAAAAGACATCCACAATCCTTCAAAGGAACTCAGTACTGAGTTGGCAGTTCTTCTGGAAACAATAGTTTCATACATTTCCATTTTTTTTATACATTTGGGCATCACTTCCAAAGAGAGAAAGAGGACGTATTTTTGCTGTTATTGGATGTCACTCTCTGGATCTGAACATCTCTCTTTCCTGTAATGGAAAGCATTGTTTATGTCATGGCTGCTCAGAGCAAGTGGTTTTCAACATGTAAAAATTTGATTGTTGGCCCATAATGGAGGCAATCTATTTTTACCAAGAGTTGATAATCCATTATCACAGAGCTTCCCTGTTATTCTTTGATATAGAAAGGGAAGGTTGCACTCCTGCTCGTCGTATATTGAGGCTAGAATTTAAGTCATTCTAACAATGTGTGTAGTTGAGAAGTCTTGTCCCCAGAGATTTTTGAAAATCCCATTTTAATGTCCAGGTAATTACCCCTTTGATAGCTTCCTCTGGATGTGGTAGTCAGTCCCACCATTTGGATATTCCTTTGTATATTCTTGAGAGTTTGGAACCTCAGGTGAGGTGGCTTTGTTGGCCATTGTGAAGCCCCAGAGTCCAAAACTTTCTCATTAATGATGAGATTTTAAAGATTAATAGTCCCATATTTATCATCAATGGCAAATCATAATGGAGATTGGAAAGGTATATTAATCTCAAGTTACCAATCCAAAGAATGTTACAGGATAAAGAAAGGTACAAATTTGTGAATTAAGATGTCAGGATGTCAGGAATGGGGTAATGTGTAGATGATTATTATTGGGCATGCATAAGGTGAACACAAAACAGCTGTTCCCCTTAGTCAAATGGTCACTTACAAATGGGGTATAATTTTAATGTGATCAGCATAAGGTTTAGGGTATATTTGAGGGAAAATTGTTTTTACCCAGAGGGTGGTGGAGATTGGTATGCACCTGGGAGGGTAGTCCGTTGAGTAACCTTCCAACCTTTAAAAAGTATTTGTATGAGCTCTCAATGTCATAACATTCAAGGCGATGGGCCAGGTACTGGATAGTTGGGAACAGTAGCTTTGGCAGTATTGTCTTGATGGGCCAAAGGACTGCTTCTGTACTGAATGATTCTAAGAATTTATCAAGTATGAAAATTGATTAGCTTCAAATTTGTTAACTTTGTTTGGATATCTTTAATATTCTCATTTTTGATGATTGTAAATGATGAGATTTTTGAGAAAAGGTTAATCTTTTGTTTTCTGTGCAGTAATGGTCCAGGAGGATTACCACCGTAACAACCCTTATCACAATGCGGTACATGCTGCTGATGTAACTCAAGCCATGCATTGTTTCCTAAAGGAAACTAAGGTAAAGATAAACATATAAGCTTCAAAGAATTTGTATTTTATTTTGATACCCACTTCCATTTAATTATTAAAAATATAATTTATAAGCACATTTTCTGAAAATTCGTTTTCAACTTCATAAAAGATGTTGTATAATGTTTGTACATTTGTCTCCTTTGTCTACAGTAAAGGCAATGTCGATTGTCTTGGAAATAACTAAGTACCTTTAGAAGAATGGGGCAAAATAGAGTATAACTTTACATTGAAAGGCCTTGCAATGAATTTGGGACACGTGTATAATCAAGATAAAGTCATATGAAAATTTCTGACTTTTTTTTAAGACAGGAATTAACACGGTAAAACATATTACAAAATCATCTCTTTATGTTGGACAATGCCCACAAATATTTTTTTTTTCTCCTTTTGAGCAGCATGTTACACCCTAGCCTTTGCACAATGCCTTCAGTTCTGTGCTCAAGGTGACTTCTTGTCCTGACTTTGGACTCTTTTTGCTACAATTGATTTTAAAACTCTACTTGAATTTATTATGATGTGTCAGTATCTGATTTTGAAACTTGATGGGGATGCCTGAATTAAATTAACTAGGAGAAAGTGAGGACTGCAGATGCTGGAGATCAGAGCTGAAAAATGTGTTGCTGGAAAAGCACGCAGGTCAGGCAGCATCCAAGGAGCAGGAGAATCGACGTTACGGGCATAAGCCTGAAGAAGGATCCCAAAATGTCGATTCTCCTGCTCCTTGGATGCTGCCTGACCTGCTGTGCTTTTCCAGCAACACATTTTTCATGCCTGGATTAAAGTCAGGGATATGGAGAAAACATTCTTTCTTAAATGTCATATAAGAGAGGTGGCATACAGGAGAGAGTTGAGAGAAATGGTACTGTTGCTAGGTTCATTCTTTAAAATCAATGACTGCTAAGAAGAAATCCAAAAGGAGATCCTGTGCATACCCAAAATATCTATTCATTTTAACTCGGAACATTGATCTGGATCTCTCGGTTATCCTATTACGTGCAATAGTTTATTTTCTCTAGTTGTAGGATTAGCTGAAATTGCTGCTTCCAAAAATGAGTGACACCCAATTTTAATCTATTAATAGTTTACATCTACAGTAACAGATTTCATCAGTGAGTGTGAAGCAGCTAAAGCTGAGATGAAGATATTGGGTCTACAGAGCAAAAGTATTTCAAGTGAACGTGTAGATATTGCAACTACCTTATGCAGTTAATGATCGTTGAATGGTTACCCAGCTTCTAGTATGAATTTACTTAGATTAGATTACTTACAGTGTGGAAACAGGCCCTTCGGCCCAACAAGTCCACACCGCCCCGCCGAAGCGCAACCCACCCATATCCCTACATCTACCCCTTACCTAACACTGCGGGCAATTTAGCATGGCCAATTCACCTGGCCCTGCACATCTTTGGACTGTGGGAGGAAACCGGAGCACCTGGAGGAAACCCACGCAGACACTGGGAGAACGTGCAAACTCCACACAGTCAGTCGCCTGAGGCGGGAATTGAACCTGGGTCTCTGGCGCTGTGAGGCAGCAGTGCTAACCACTGTGCCACCATGCCGCCCACCAATTTAGTTGATATAATACTTTTCGATTGATGGTAACATGAATTTGGGAAAATTTTAATGGTTTAAAATAAATCAAAGCTAAAGTAGGAACAAAACAGTCATAAATTGTGAAAAATTAGATGGAGGTGAAGAGATTTTTGTAGCTTCAGAAATAATGACCTGTCGGCTTTTGAGTTGTAATTTATGATAGGCTGAAAATGTTTTTTTTTGTGGGAAATATGAGTAAGCAATTAAAGTGTCTCCTCAACTACTCAGATTGAAGAATCTCCACTCAGATGGACAGTGGCTAAATCAAAGAGTCAAGGTACCAATCTGATGAAGTTACAAAAAGGACTGCATGCATTCAAACCAGTGGAAGCAGTATTCTATCGTCAGAACAAAATCATGCTGCAACCTGTGAAGTCTTCACACATCCAATTATAAAATGTTATGGACAATTAAGCAGCTGTAGTGAAGGCCAAGACTTGTCTAACCTTAGTATGGTGGAAGCCAGCATTTGAGCGCAAAAGGCAGTATGGAAACTATATTCAACCAGAAGTGTTGAGTGGATGATATTAGCCTCCCCTGTGTTCCCCACTTGCATAAATTAGTTTTTAAATAATTAATTCACTGTGGGTTCAGCAAAGAATATGGTCGCTGCAACTTTCCAGTTGAAGAACTGTGTCCCCAGGTTAGCTATGTTTCTAGCTAACTTGTTCCATTTTGCTTACAACTCTGGCATCCAGATGTCAAAGTGGAAAATTGCCCGGGAATACCATCGCCATTTCCTTTCCAAAAAAAAAGGAAAAACATAAACCGGTCAATTATTGCCCATCGTTCTTGTTTCAGTCATCACAAAGCGATGAAAGGTGTCGTCAACTGTGCTAAAAGGGTCATGTGGTGATGAAAAGCATGTCACTTTCTGGCCAGTTTGGATTCTGCCAGGGCCATCTGATCCTACATTTCATTGTACATATTTGTATCAAAGCTATAAAAGAGCTGGATTCCAGAGGAAAATGCTCCCTCATGCCTAGCATAAGGGAAGAATGCTTGTAGTTTTTGGAAGCTCATCATGTCAGTGCCCAGTTCCTCAGCGGAGGTCCCACGCCCAACTACCTTCAGCTTCATCAATGAATTTTCCTCCATCAGTGGATTAGAAGTGAGGATGTTTTCTGATGATCGCAGTGTTCAGTTTCATTCTCAAATCCTCGGCTGCTGCAGTGGTGCGTAGTTCACGCCTCAAGACCAAATAATATTTGGGCTTTAGTTGATAAAGTGGCTAGTAATATTTGTGCCACACGCACTGACCATCTCCAAAAAGATAAAATCTCACTACCTTTTCTTTATTATTACTGTCATTACCTAATTCCCCACTACCAACATCATTGAAGTTTCAGGTCATGGTAACCCAAATAGAGGAACCGCAACAATACTGTGGCTGATGGAATGCAACGGAGGTTGAGTATTTTGCAGTGAGTAACTTGTATCCTGACTTCCCAATGCATTTACACTAACTGACAAGGCCCAAGTCAGAAGTGTGAAAGAACAGTGTCTTAGATGTGTGCTGCTTTAATAATACACAAGAAGCGCAACACTGTACAGGAAAAGAAAACCTGCTTAATTCATGTCTTGTTCACCACTTGAAACATGCCCTCCATTGGCTGAAGCATGTTCCATAAACCAGATGCACTGAAGTAGCTTTGCAAAGCTTCCTCCATATCATCACCCAACTCTATGTCGAAAATGAAAATTACATTCCTTCCCAACGTGTAAGTGACTTAATAGATGGGTAATATTACCACTTTAGGAGGCATATGGAAATCCACTACTGCTGTAAGAAACTAGGGTGTAGAAATCTGGTTTAATTTCTGACTCATTATATTTCAAAATTACCTAAATTAATATACTTTGAACCAGAGCATCTTCTCCATTTGTGAGAAAACTGTGGTCCATAACAAAACAAGAGGAGCTTTTATTAGTGACCAGAAACTGCCTTGAAATCCCAAATGGTTGACAATCCTAAAAACAACCCATCTGGTGTCATGGCTCACTTGCTCCCCGGCCCATAGATATAAACAGATGCTAAAGAAGGACTGCACAAATACTTCCACTAGAATAATCTTCTTTTACTTATCCACCATAATCATCTACCCAAAAGAACAAAGAAATTAAGTGCATGGGGCAACATCAACCTGCAGGTTCCCCTCCAAGGCACACACATCTGGACTTAGAAACTGTTGCTGTCCATTTATCATTGCCAGGTCAAAATCCTGGAATACTCTCTCTAATGGCATTGTCACAGTGCCTAAATTTCGCAGGCAGCTGCAGTGAAACACAACTTTTGCAAGGCAGTTAAGAAACCATCCACATACACGAGGCCATAAGACATAGCAAAAATTAGGCATTTGGCCCATCGCATCTAACCTTCCTTCCCATCCCTCGACTCCCTTCCCCTCCCTTCCTTCCAGCTATGAACTAGATTCATTCCTCCCATTGACCAACCAGGACAAACCTTCTACCTGTGTTTACCTATTCCCCTCTCCGTCCCCTGGTGCCTGCAGTTTCCTTTACACCTACCCCCAGTCCTGAAGAAAGGTTACATTCGAAATGTTGACACCTCCACCACCTGATGCTACCTGGCTTGCTGTGTTCTTTCAGCCTCCTGCTGGTCTACCTTGGATTCCAGAATGTGCAGTTTTTTTGTACCTTGCCATGAGTTTTTTTTGAAAAGGTAATACTTTTACACTGCCTTAAATGCTCTAATTGTGATTCTTAAAAAAAAAAAGAAAAATCATGTGGAAGAAACATGGGATTAACAGCCAAGAGATTTTTTTAAATTTAAAAATTGCCAGTATTTATATTGAGGGAATGAGAGTACATACAAACTAAGCTTTCAGGATCTGTAGAGTCATACAGCACAGAAATAAACCATTTGGTCCAACTCATGTCAACCAGGTTTCTTAAATGAACTAGCCCTATTTGTCTGTTTTTTGTCCATAGCCCACTAAACCTTTCCACTCTATGTACCTGTCTGTATGTTGCAAGTATTCCTACCTCTCCAACTTCCTCTGGCAGCTTATTCCATTTATGCACCACCCTCTATGAAAAAAGTTGCCCTTCAGGTCCATTTTAAATTTGACCCCTCTCAAATGCCCTTCAGTTTATGACTCCCTTATCTTGGGGGAAAAAAGATTCTGACTATTCACCCACCAGGGTCCCAGGTTCAATTCCAGCCTTGAGCGACTGTTTGTGTGGAGTTTGCGCATTCTCCCCGTGTCTGCTAGGGTTTCCTCCGGGTGCTCTGGTTTCCTCCCACAGTCCAAAGATGTGTAGGTCAGGTGAATTGGCCATGCTAAATTGCCCATAGTATTAGGTGCATTAGTCAGAGGGAAATGGGTCTGGGTGGGTTACTTTTCGAAGGGTTTGTGTAGACTGGTTGGGCCGAAGGGCCTGTTTCCACACTATAAGGAATCTAATCTTATCCATGCCCTTCATGATTTTCTAAATCTCTATAAGGCCACTGCTCAGTCTCCCACGCTCCAGGGAAAAAAGTGCTAGCCTATCTAGCCTCTCCCTATCACTCAAAGCTGTCAAAACTTCACCTACCCCTGAATTTAACAGCCCTGACTTATGATCTGTTTAGTCAGAAATTATAGTGACTTTGCACCCTTCATATATCTTAATTGAAAATCTGTGATGTGGTACTGGTTTAGTAAAATTTATGGAGGTGTCTGGTAAATCTGACTGAAAAGCTCTGATTCTGCCAGACATTAACGGAAACGTTGGTGAACACTGATGTTCACACTGTTTGCGAGTTCCAGTCTGTTATAATACTAAGCAGTGGGTTATGATTAGTATTTATCAAAAGAAAAACAATTTGGAATGTGCAGTTTAGACTTGTTTAAGTCATTTTTGTTGAAATGTGTGATACCCTCCTTTTTTTCCTTGAAGATTGCCACCTCTTTTTCTCCATGGGATGTTCTACTGGGTTTGCTGGCAGCTATGACACATGATATGGATCACCCTGGTGTTAACCAACCTTTCCTCATTAAAACTAATCATTACCTAGCAAGTTTATATAAGGTAAGTGATCAGATTTGAAATGCATTAAGGACTTCATTGATTTGTTATTAAAGGAAGAAAGTTTACAAATTGAATTAATTCTGCTGAGTTAAAAAAACATGAATTAGTCAAGTAAGTTTTAGGAACATAGAGCATAGAAGAATACAGCGCAGTACAGGCCCTTTGGCCCTCGATGTTGCGCCGATCCAAGCCCACCTAACCTATACTAACCCACTATCCTCCATATACCTATCCAATGCCCGCTTAAATGCCCATAAAGAGGGAGAGTCCACCACTGCTACTGGCAGGGCATTCCATGAACTTACGACTCGCTGAGTGAAGAACCTACCCCTAACTTCAGTCCTATATCAACCCCCCTTAATATAAAGCTATGCCCCCTTGTAATACCCGACTCCATACGCGGGAAAAGGTTCACACTGTCAACCCTATCTAACCCCCTAATCATCTTGTACACCTCAATCAAGTCACCCCTAAACCTTATTTTCTCTAATGAAAACAGCCCCAAGTGTCTCAGTCTTTCCTCATACGATCTTCCTTCCATACCAGGCAACATCCTGGTAAACCTCCTCTGCAACCGTTCCAGTGCCTCCACATCCTTCCTATAGTATGGCGACCAAAACTGCACACAATATTCCAGATGCGGCCGCACCAGAGTCTTATACAACTGCATCATGACCTCAGGACTCCCGAACTCAATTCCTCTACCAATAAAAGCCAGTACGCCATATGCCTTCCTCACCGCACTATTTACCTGGGTGGCAACTTTCAGAGATCTGTGTACATGGACACCAAGATCCCTCTGCTCATCCACAATACCAAGTATCCGACCATTAGCCCAATACCCCATCTTCTTGTTACTCTTACCAAAGTGAATCACCTCACACCTACCTACATTGAACACCATTTGCCACCTTTCT
>NC_057713.1:133102337-133121895 GCF_004010195.1 Chiloscyllium plagiosum
CCCCTCATCATCCTCCTTCGTCACCTTTTCAAAGAATTCAATAAGGTTTGTGAGGCACGACTTGCCCTTCACAAAACCATGCTGACTATCCTTGATCACATTATTCCTATCTAGATGTGCATAAATCCTATCCCTTACAATTCTCTCTAAGACTTTGCCCACAACAGAAGTGAGACTCACCGGCCTATAGTTACTAGGGCTATCCCTACTCCCCTTTTTGAACAAGGGAACCACATTTGCTATCCTCCAGTCTTCTGGGACTACTCCTGTAGACAAAGAGGACATAAAAATCAAGGCCAATGGTTCTGCAATCTCCTCCCTTGCTTCCCAGAGAATCCTAGGATAAATGCCATCAGGCCCAGGGGACTTATCTATTTTCACCTTTTCCAGGATTTCCAATACCTCTTCTCTACATACCTCAAAGCCATCCATTCTACTTATTTGTGCCTCAGTATTCTCATCGACAACAATGCCCTGTTCCTGAGTGAATACTGAAGAAAAGTATTCATTCAGTGTCTCCCCAATCTCTTCCGCCTCCACACGCAACTTCCCCCTACTATCCTTGACTGGACCTATTCCTACCCTAGTCATTCTTTTATTCCTAACATACCTATAGAAAGCTTTAGGGTTTTCCCTAATCCTATCTACTAATGACCTTTCATGTCCCCTCCTTGCTGCTCTTAGCTCTCTCTTCCTGGCTACCCTATAACTCTCAATCGCCCCAATTGAACCTTCACGTCTCATCTTGAGATAGGCCGCCCTCTTCTATTTAACAAGGGATTCCAATTCCTTATTAAACCACGGCTCCCTCGCACGACCCTTTCCTCCCTGCCTGACAGGTACATAATTATCAAGGACACTCAATAGTTGCTCCTTGAACAAGCTCCACATATCATTTACACTCTTGCCTTGAGTCTACTTTTCCAAGCCACACATCCTAAGTCATGCCTCACCGCATCATAATTTCCCTTACCCCAGCTATAATTCTTGCCCTGTAGTACACACTTATCCCTCTCCATCACGAGAGTAAAAATCACCGAATTATGGTCACTATCCCCAAAGTGCTCACCTACCTCTAATTCTAACACCTGGCCTGGTTCGTTACCCAGAACCAAATCCAGTATGGCCTCACCTCTTGTTGGCCTGTCTACATATTGTGTCAGGAAACTCTCCTGCACACATTGAATATTATAACTAAATTAAATTCTTTGTTTATTGTTTAAGAGCTGAAATTGCTTTTAATTCTGAGTTTTAAATGCAATTGTTTTTTGTAGAGATGTTTGTGGCTTTTATGTCATTTTTAAGAAGTTGCATTTATTCTATTAGCTGTCACGTTCTAACTAAATTAAATTCTTTGTTTATTGTTTAAGAGCTGAAATTGCTTTTAATTCTGAGTTTTAAATGCAATTGTTTTTTGTAGAGATGTTTGTGGCTTTTATGTCATTTTTAAGAAGTTGCATTTATTCTATTAGCTGTCACGTTCTAAAGAATTCATGCAGTGCCTTAACACTTCAATGCCTTATGGCCTGTTGCATTTTAAAAATTTTGTTCCTGGAATGAGGGCATTGGCATCCCTGATAATCCTGGAAAAGGTGATGGTAAACTGCCTTCCTGAGCTACTGTAGTCCTTTGGATGTCAGGACACCCACAATGCTGTTGAGAAGAATTTTTACCCAACACCATTGGACGATCTATGATATAGTTTCAAGTCAAGATGATGTGTGGCTTGGAGAGGGGCTTGGAGGTGATGGTGCTCCCATGTATCTGCTGCCCTTACCTTCCAGGTGGTCAAAGTCAGAAGTCACATGACACCAGGTTATAGTCCAAAGGTTTATTTGAGGTCTCACGTGCTTTTGGTGTGACTGGATGAAGGAGCAGCGCTCCAAAAGCATGTGAGACTTCAAATAAACCTGTTGCAGTATAGACTGGGGTCATGTGACTTCTGTCCACCTCAGTCCAACACTGGCACCTCCACATCAGGTGGTGGAGGACATTGATTTGCAATGTTTTGTGTAAGGAGTCTGAGTTTCTACACTCACCTTTCTGCTGCCACTGTATGTCTTGGTTAAGGCAGTAATTTTTGAAGGTGGTGGATGGGGTGCTAATTAAGTAGACTACTTTGTGCTGGAGGGTGTCAAGCTTCTGGGGTCTTGTTGGAGTTGTATTCATCCAGGAAAGTGGAGAGTATTCTGGCTTGTAAGTGGATGGGCAGGCATTGGGGAGACACCAGGTGAGTTACTCACCATAGAGTTTCTAGCTTCTGACCTGCTCTTATATGTACAATGGTAAAATGGCTGGTCCAGTTCAGTTTCTGGTCAATAGTAACCCGCAGCATATTGATAATGGATGAGTCAACAACAGTAGTGCCATTGAATATAATGGGTGATGGTTAGGTTCGCTCCTTCGAGATGGTCTTGCCTGGCTATTGTGTGGTGCGAATGTCACTTGACACTAACCATTGTCTTACTGATTTGGACATGGACTATCAAGAGTCACAAATATTGTTCAACGACCAGCAAACCCCCCACTTCTGACTTTAGATGGAGGTGTTGTGGGAATTAAATAAGGTTTTATGAAAAGAGATTCCAACAGTAGTACCGTGACATCTGACAAATTAATACTCTAAGGCATGAGTTTTGAACACCATGAAAATTACATTAGAAATAAACTGGAGAGCAATCTTGTACATCCTAAGCCATGTATCAGCCTTGAGAGCAAACTAGAGATTATAAACAGATTCCTGTTGACCGGATAACTGAAAGACATGGGATCGAAGATGTCTGTTTGTGTACAGTTCATCCTTGTGCAACAATAAAAGCATTAAAAGATTGATGATTTTCTGTATTCGACAGTCAGATAGAGTTGTCAGATTAACAGACAAAAGTCTACTTAGCCAGTCTATGAATGAGTTTGTTTGTTTGTTTGTTTGAACAACACAAAGTTAACTTGCAAACCTGAGTCCTCTTGTGATCTATGTGAGGAGAATTAATCACAGGAGAGGACAAGCCATTGAAGCAGCTAAAGGTCATTGGCACCAGGACACTGTCCTGAGGAACTCCTGCAACAATTTCCTGGAGCTGAGATGAATGACCTCCAACAACTACAAGCATTTTTCTTTGTGCCAGGTGTGACTTAGATAAGTGGAGAGCTTTTATCCCCAAATTGGCTCCATTTTTACTAGGGTTCCTCATTGCCACACTCTATTAGATGCTGCCATTTTGCTAATGTTGGACAGCAGGTCGATGTGGTAGCTTGCCAGCTTGAATTTGTCCTTGTTTTATACCTGGCCCATTTCCAAATTGTAGCTGTACAAGAACAGCTTGGTTAGGGGCACAGTTCTGGGGCACACATCTTCAACACAATCAGTACATTGTTGTCAGAGTTCATTTGTCTTTGCATTATCCAGTATTTTCAGCCATTTCTTGATTTCAAATGGAATGATTTGAGTTGGTTGAAGACTAACCTGGGGACCTCTGGAGGAGGCTGAGATGGATCATCATTTTGCAGTTCCGGCTGAAGGTGGATACATCTATGTTAACCTGGAGTTTTGCACATGTGCTAGGCTAAGCTCCTCCACCATTGAAGTTAGGGAAGTTTTTAGACCAACATCCTCCTGTTAGTTCAATTGTCCATCTGCAACTAAATTTGGCAGGTTTGCAGAACTTCGATCCTGATTAATTGGTTATAGGGTCATTTAGCCTTGCCTAATATGTTTTGCTTCTGCTATTTGGCATGCAAGTAGTCTTGCATTGTTGCTTCATCAAGTTGACATCTCCTTCTTAGCTGTGCCTGGTGATGATCGTGGCATGTCTTCCTACACTCTTCATTGAACTAGGGTTGATCTCCTTATTTTGGTTATGGTAGATTTGGGAGTATACTGGGTGAAAGGCTTATAAATTGTAGTTGAGTACAATTCTGCTGATGTCCCATGTGCCTTTTGCTGCGTTTTGAATTACTATATCTGTCCCATTTAGCATGATAGTACCATATGACATGATGAAGAGTAGCCTCATTGTGAAGGTGAGATTTAGTTTGTGGTCATTCCAACCAGTGCTGTCTTATGTGGACACTTATTCGTACTAGATTAGTTCAGCAGCTTTAGGATTCTATCAACTTGGTCAATGCTAGTGCCACTGAGCCAATCTTAGTGTTAGACATTCAGGTCCCCATTTAGAGTACATCTGTGTACTTGCTACCCAGTTTTGATTTAATACTGTGAGACTCTAGGTCAGTTCCCTCCCTGTTGTATACCACTGAACTGAGTTGCAATATTTGGTGGTGTTGTCCTGCCTGTGAATATGACTAAATCAGACTTGACCAATCTGTGCGACAGTTCTCCCAATTTTAACACAAGCTCCAGATGTTAGTGAGGAGGACTTTGCAGGGTCAATAAGCCGGATTTGCCACTGTCCTTTCCGGTTTCTAAATCCATTCGGTTTCATTCCTTTCTTTAGACTTCGTAGCGGTTTTGATACAATTGAGTGGCTTGCTAGGCCATCTCAGAGAGGGCATTTAAAAGTCAACCACATTGCTGTGGGATTGGAGTCACATGGAGTCCAGGTAAGGTCAGTAGATTTCCTTCCCTAAAGGAAAATAGTGAACCCGATTGGTTACATGGTTACCATCAGACTAACCTTTAATTCCAGATTTTTATTGATTGCAGATCTCACCATCTTCCATTGGGGATTCAAACCCATGTCCCCATAAGATTATCTTGGGATTCTGAATTACTAGTCCAGTGACAATGCCACAATGCCACTGTCTCTCACGTAGCTCATCTTAGAACACAGTCTATCATGCTCAGAAAAACTATTGGTAACTTTAAACATAGACTGTATTGAGTATGGAATTTTCAGAAAGTGCCTTTTACTTAAAGCTGGACATTGAAAAAAACTGCAAAAATAGTTGCAAAGGGTCAGAACACTTTTTAAATCTCTCTACAGACTACCTCATGTCACCATTAAGATTCTGATTGATCAACCTTATGTGGCATGCCACCTTGAATAGTGATCCAAATCATGGCCTTGCAGAGCCACTGTGTCTGAAAGCCAGCAAACCATAATTAGGTGTGAAGTACCACCATGCTGCTTCCATTGTTTAACAATAGCTTTGAATTTTAAATTGTTCTGGGCAGACATAGTCATATTGATCATGTGATCCAAACTGGCGACAAATTATAAATTTTATTAGCAGAGAACAGGTAGAAACCAGTGAATTTGGGGGCTCAGTCCTGCAGATAAAAGAACAGAACTTTGCCAAATGACCAGCATTCAAGCAGCGAGAGGAATAATTACTTTTCATCTCCACAGAAACTTGTCCATAATCTCATATGGAAATCCAAACACTTCCAGCTTCTATCATTTTGCAAAGAACCACAAGAGAACCCAACCAGACCCTGCATTTTGAATATCTTTAAAGGTCTGAAATTTGAACATAATTTCTTTCTTGCAATCTTGCTAATAACCTGAACGCGTGCTTCGTCTGTAGAGTCCGTCTTTTTTTATTCATATATGATGCTTGGTCTGATCTTAAACATCGCCAAGATGCAGGTTCTCCATTAACCTTTCCTGGGCCACTTAACCATCTCCGTATCATTGTTGGAGACAGGGTGGCTCGGAAGAATGTGCAGCAAATCCTGTATCTCAGCAGCCAGCTCTTCCAAAGGTAGAAATCAAAAAAGAAGTTTTGCACTGAGTTGACTGTACCAGTGCTGCTGCCTTCAAGCTACTGCAATGTGTCTCTGACAACAGGAATTGTTGGAAGTCAACAAAGGTCCCAGTCTATAGGCTGTGGTGTTCACTACTCTTCCCCCACTGTAGCAAAATACAGATTGTCAACCACCATCACGTTATTATCCTTGAGAACTTCTTCCAGTGAAGCTTACATTGAAACCTGTGCATCAGATCAGGAATAACCTGAACCTTCTTCATGAAACTATGTCTACCAATATTGAAGTCCTGCTCCTGGGGAACTGCCTCCAATGGACTGACTGGTGTCATCCAAACTCCATCTCCCTTGGCAACTTTTCCTGTCCCAGCTTTTTGCTGGCCAATGTTCAAAGCGTGGCTTAAAGTAAAAGTAAGAAGAAATACTCCCGGGTTTCTCTAAAGCATTGAGTTGTTGACACCACTGACTAGGTGGAGAAAGCTGCTGACTCGCTTGGGATGGGACCTCCCAGTCGGTTAAGGTGCAAGCCACTTCAAGATTGAGTGACCCTGACTACAAAGTGAAACAATGGCATTGGAGAAGGGAGAAGGTAGCTAATCTGGGTTTATGAATTCCATTTTCCCAGCATGTCCTGGTTGCAGGAAAACCTGTAACCAAAAACACACACTTTCATTATTATGCAGACTTCATAGCCTGGCAAACGTCATATTTGACTCCAAGAGATCTGCCAATGATCCCTCTGTCTGTGTGTGTGGCAAGAATATATTTTATCATATTGATATTTATTCGCAAATTCAAAAATGCAATCTTTCTCTCTGGTTTAAACTTATCCGAGAGTCTACTTCATGTAACTCTAGACAGTGTTTTATCTCGTGAAATGTACATGCATATAGCTGAGATGAGGAAAAACAGGAAAGTTTTGATTTCATATGATTTCATATGTTGGCAATCATTATGTACACAGGATCAGTCCACATCTCATGATTTAAAGCATCTGTCATTCAGGTTTTGGTACTGTTGATTCTCAGTTCTACTTACTACTCTTTCTTCTAAGACCACATGATGTCATTTTGTTGTGGGTTTAATGCATTTGCAATCAAGATGTTGATTTAATAGAAGAGCCTGTGGCTTTTCATTGTGAATATATAATGGAAATCCTTGTTAGGGAAAACAGCTTCCCTGATGGTCTTTTTCTCACCATCTCACCATTTATTATCAATTTCATCTTGAAAAGGTTGAAATGATTCACTCTGCCATGGTCCTGCTGATTAAAAATGTTAGTTTTCCATGCACAGTTTTTACAGTTACTGATGCCAAACATCTGGCCCAATCTTCTTGGGGTACTTATACTATCTTGGGAGTACCATAGAATTTTCAATGAGGTGAGCTTGCATGATCATTTCAGTCATCTCCTTTATGCCTAGCTGCATGGTTTGTTTGGTAACAGTGCCTCTGATGATGAAATGCCAGAAGATAGTAGCATATAAAATGGCAATAAATAAACAATAGAACAGCTTTATCTGTTCCTTTTTACTTTGCAAAATACATTTGCTATTTTACAACAGGCAGATTTGTCAACCTGTTCAAATAGGTTAAAGCAGGATTATCAATTTACCAATCATGAAGGATTAGATTACACAATATATTAATCATGCCTTTCTTTGGGCTCAGATCCAGCTCATGTGTTAGAATCAAAACCTTCAAACTATGTGTTGTGTAATTAATTTGGTTTGTCTCAACACAGCACTTGATGGGCACAAAACTGCTCATCACTATTCACTGTAAGTGAATAATCAATCTCTTTCATGAGATGCTGCTGAAATGAGCTTTAATCTGGTTCTAATTAGGATATACCTGATTTAGCAGTGCCCAAGCTAACATTGTCAAAAATGCTAAATGCTAAATTCATGATTTATCCCTTGATGAACACAAAAGTTAGAGAAAAAAATCTGAGCAGTCACTCTCTCGAGTGTGTGTTCAAAGGAAATTTGTATTTTTGAGCCATCTCTCAATGAGGATGTTGTGTTTTGATGAATGGCATGGTATCACATGGTCCACTGTTCCTCTATTGCGTTTCCATTCTTTGAGTTTAAGCAATCATTCTGCCCTGGCTATTCAACCACAGAGGAGTGATGCGTGAGATTTGCATTGTGTTTCAGGTTAATGACCCGGGAGGAGCATATTCCAGAAGCATTTCCTAAATCCTGTTAATTTGTGTGACAGGAGGAGGGAGGGTTGTACTTGGGTAAGAACAGTTTGTGTTGGAAGGTGAGGTGGAATGTACAGCTGAGGGCAGAAAGGAAGTAACATAATCTTCCTTTAAAAACTTACTTCGTGGGATCAGCAGCCTACGTTTTCTCAGCAGCAGCGGGAGCAGTGCAAGCGAGGACTGGGGCTGCCGGGAAGGTAAATTCCTCTTTGAAAACTTATCTTGTGATAGGTGGAGCGTACACTGAGCAGGAGCGGACACAAGACTGCTGAGTAAGTGAGGTAATATATTTGGGCGGTTGTTTTACTCGAAACTACTTAGGTAATATCTTCCACCCATTCTCTTCTAACCAAAAAAAAGGTTCTGTGCCGATTCGGTAAGGTTACTAGTTCTTTCAGTAGTCTCTTTGGGAATTCAGAACAGTGGGAATGGATGTTAGGGTAGTTGCATGTGCCTCCTGTAGGATATGGGAGATAAGGGTCACCATTAGTATCCCCACTGACTTCACCTATGGGGTGTGTACCCAACTCCAGCTCCTCGGAAACCGCTTTAGGGAACTGGAGCTGGATGAACTTTGGATCATTCGAGAGGCAGAGAGGATAATAGAGGGGAGTTACAGGGCGGTAAACTCACCTCATGTACAGGAAAAAGGTAGCTGGGTTACAGTCAGGAGACAGAAAGGGAACAGGCAGATAGTTTAGGGATCCCCTGTGGCTGTTCCAGTCAATATACCGTTTTGGATACTGTTGGGGGCATTGGGGGGTGAACAACCTACTGGGGGGAAATCATAGTGGCCAGGTCTCTGGCACTGAGCCTGGCTTTATGGCTCAGAAAGGAAGGGGAGAGAATAGAAAAGCGCCAGTGGTAGGGGACTCAGTAGTTATAGGAAGGACAGGCGATTCTATGGCTGTGAACGGGACTCCCGGAAGGTATGTTTCCTCCCAGGTGGCAGGGTCCAGGATGTCTCTGAGTCTACGAAATTTTGAAGGGGGAGGATGAGCAGCCAGAAGTCGTGGTGCACATTGGCACCAATGACATAGCCAGGAAAAGGGATGAGGATCTAAAAAATGATATCAGGGAGTTAGGTTGGAAGCTTAAAAAAAAACAGGACGAGCAGAGTAGTAATCTCAGGCTTACCGCTGGTGCCACATGATAGTGAGGTGAGGAATGGGAGTGAGTGCAGCTCAACATGTGGCTACAGGACTGGTGCTAGAGGGAGGAAGGGCTTTAGATACGTGAATCATTGGGCGGAAGATTTTGCTAGAGCACTTAAGGAGGATTTAAACTAGTTTGACAGGGGGATGGAAATTGGAGCTACAGATCAGAGGAGAAGGTAGTTCAACGGGCAGAATTAGAATTCAAAGTCTGTCAGGAAGGATACACAGTTGATCGGGCAAAGGGATGGGTCAAAGTGTGTCTGTTTCAACGCATGACTTGAGGTGCTGGTGTTGGACTGAGGTCGACAAAGTTAAAAATCCCACAACATCAGGTTATAGTCCAACAAGTTTATTTGGAAGCACTAGCTTTCGGAATGCCTCTACTCCTTCAGGTGGTTATGGAGGTTAAGATCATGCTCACAGAATTTATAGCCAAGGGAGTCCAGTGTCATGGAGGTGTAATACAGTAAACAATCTTAGATTAAAGCTTTCATCTTTTATAATGGGATATGCTGGTTTCTGTTCTTTGACATGTAAATCCCAGAACTTCTTTTAAATTCTCAAGATAGCTCCAAGTTCTCAAGTAACACCATTACACGAGGGATCACCCCTCCATGTATGTGGCGTGTATTCATGTGGCTCAGCCAATGTGGTCTATCTCATATTGTGTCCAGTTCTGGTCACCTCATTATAGGAAGGATGTAAATGCTTTAGAGAGGGTGCAGAGAAGACTTACCAGGATGTTGCCTGAATTGGAGGGTTTGTCTTATGAAAGAGGTTAAGTGAGCTGGGGCTTTTTAAACTGGAGAGAAGAAGGAAGAGAGGTGACTTGATAGAAATGTACAAGGTAATGAGAGGCATAGGTAGAGGAGATAGCCAGAGACTTTTCCCCAGGGCTGAGATGGCTGTCATGAGGGGTCAAAATTTTAAGGTGATTGGAGGAAGTTATAGGGGAGATGTCAGAGGTAAGTTCTTTACGCAGAGAATGGTGGGTGCATGGAATGTACTGCCAGCGGTAGTAAGTCAGAGACATTAGGGACATTAAAGTGACCACTGGACAAGCACATGGACGACAGTAAATTGAGGCATGTGTAAGTTAGGTTGATAAGATAAATGCTCAGCACAAAATCGTGGGCCGAAGGGACTGTGCTGTACTGTTGTATATTCTATAAGTTCGTGCATAAGGCAGTAACAAAAGTTTGTAGAATCTTGTTGTACTGAAGCAGACTGTTTGACCTATTGTATCCGTTTGAAAGAACTATCTAATCTATTTGACCTTTCTCTTTAATCCTGCAAGTCCATTAGTGTTCTTTTTCAGTTTATTTCATTCTTGAGGATAATGTGAGAAGTGATTTTCAATGTTCGGATGAAACTGCAAGTTGAGTGTGACCACAAGTTACTACTTGCCATGAAGCTGACGAAGAAAATAGGTTTATTTTAAGTTCTCCAAAACAGATCATTTTAAAAGGGCATCTTTGTCATTAGCCCTCTTTCAATTTGAAGTTGAATTTGAGTTATGCAACTTTTCATGTTGCTTTGGATCAGAGTTTCAGAATTACATGTGATTTCTGATACAAGACTAACAGGTCAAAAGATGCACAGTATATGTTGTGACCAGCTGGGAGAGGGTGGAATGGATTTCTTATCATCTTCATTTGATTGTGACAAGTGTTTTTAAAGTTGAAAAAAATGAACTTGTCAATCCAGTGAATGGTTGTAAGGAATTAGCTGCACTGCTTGTCTTGAGTTCTTAACAAAGTAAGGCATCACGGTTATGCATAGTTTGATAGAGAACTGTATTATGTGTATTCTGTTCTTGCAACAAATTACAGTTTTAAAAGTAGAGGTAGATAAATTTGGCCAAATGCAGTCAGGAAAAATAAAAGCTAGTCCAATTTGTGTCTGACACTCTGGTCTGATTGTTGGATGTTTGGACTTTCAGTTCTCATTTTGAGATGATGTTTTAACAATATGGTTGGAATGTCCCTTTTTTATTCTGGAAACGTTCAGATGTTTCCTGTAGAATTCCTTGTTTGCTTGGTGAGAAGTAGTCACAGTTCACAACTCAGCAATCAGTACTCAAGGCTCAGCTGTTAAACTGAAGGGTCCTTCTGCTTGCCCAAGTTCAAATATTCTCTCACATCCTGATTGGTAGATATGGAGATGTCTTAAAAAAATCCTTCTTCTTTTCCAAAAGAGAGCTTGACAAGCTCACGTTTGTACACATTTCATGATCTGGGGTGATTAGTTTGAATGTATTATTATATATTCTGTATCTCTGTTTTTGACAATGTAGGAAGAAAGCTTATTACACTTCCCCAGGAGTTTATTGTCTCTGATCATCAGAGGTTCTGTGATTCCATGAAATGGAATGTCGTTCAAATAATGATACAGATTGATGCACATAAAAATGTCAATGTCCCTTTATTTCAGTGAAATGTTCTCAGCTGAAATTGACTTTTTTTTTAAAGAAGTCTGCAAAGTGTATCCATCTGATGATATTCAGACTGAATATTAAATATGCCACATCATCATTAGATTAGATTACCTACTGTATGGAAACAGGCCCTTCGGCCCAACAAGTCCACACCGAACCTCTGAAGAGCAATATACCCAGACCCGTTCCCTTAACACTATATTTCCCCTTGAATAATGCACCTGACAATTTAGCATTGCCAATTCATAGCATGGATTGTGGAGGGAACCCACAACAGGGAGAACGTGCAAACTCCATACAGTCGCTCGAGGTGGGAATCGAACCCGGGTCTCTGGCGCTGTGAGGCAGCAGTGCTAACCACTGAGCCACCGTGCCGCCCCTATCGCACGGTGCCATCCAATCATGGTTGGATTGTGTTGTTTTACTTCCCAAGTTCTCTTTAAGAACTACAAAAATAATTTATTCAGTGTTGTATATGTAGATCATAGTGTGTAAATACTTTGGATAGAGAGAGTTGACCAAGGTACGTTTTTATTTGTATGTCTGTGCATTAGCCTTTTCTTTAATACCTTCCTTAATTCTGTCAGAACATCTAAAGTGATGATGTGCAACGTATAGAGCTACTTTTAATAGCAACACTCCATCCTGTTTAGAACTATGTCCCTGTTTCTTCATTGTTGCAAGGTCCCTGGATCACCCTACACCCCAAGGATTGCAGGTGTTCAAGAAAGCAAATTACCACCACTTTTTCTCCAGGGTAATAAATGCTAGCTTGGCCAGTGATGCTCACATTTCATGAACAAACTTAAATAAGAAAAACAAGCACTTCTGATTTGTCTTCATTTTTCCTTAACCAAAGATTTCTCTCCCCTGGTTGACTATACGATACTATCATTAAGCACATCTGTCCTTTCATTTCCCAGCATTCTGAAAGGGCTGTTCTCTCTGATTACCTGGTCCACTCCTCAGCCAATACCATCTTATGCTTTTTTTACATTACTACTTTTTAAGCAACACCTGTCTTGTTACTCCTCTTTCACTGTCCACAGCCCAAATGGTGCTTCCGAGGGAAACAATAATTCTTTTCTATTTCTTTAATGTTCACAGCTCACAATATAATCTACATTAGAGGGATGAAATGCAAAGCAGATGAATGCAATTCTGTTCTGTGTCCCCAAGTTTTGAATCACCTCTCATTTGAATTCTCCACACACTCTGACCTTTTCAGTCTTTGACCTACTGCAATATTCCTGTGAAGCTCAATACAAGCTCATCCCACTTTGTTAGTGGCCCAAAGTCTCCCTCAGCAGAACTGCAAAATATTTGAGATGGAAGGTTATCCAAAGATGTTACCTAATCTGCTGAATATTTCTCGCATTTTAATTTTTGTTTTAGATATCCGCATCTGCAATACTGCTTTATTAAATGAATATAGCACCCTCTGGTGGTGTTAGTTTTAGTATTCTATTAGGTGTAACATTTAAGTTTGGTGCTTCTTTTAACATGCTTGAAACACTGCCTTTTTTGAAAGTGGACATTTAGAATATCTGATTAGTCATTCACTCCAGTTTGTACTGTGAATCATATATCTGAACCACATATATTTAAAGTATATCTGCAACGCAGCAATGTTGTCTAATTAATTATGTATAATTGGCATTTTGCTCACGTTATGTGATCTCACTCTTATAAAGTAATTGCTATAATTTATAATCATGTGTTACATTTACATATACAATACTGGTATTTGAAATTGCATCATTAGGTTAAAAAATTCACAACCAATGAAGGACTTTTGAAATGTCATCACAGTTATAACATATGGAATATTATTAATTCATCATGATAGTTCAGCTACCAGGGATTTATTGTATCAATTCACTCCTATATTCTGCTGTTTCCCTTGCATTTATTAGAAGACCATAAGAACAATGTTTCTATGAGCTTTGTTTATCAAAAGTGTAAACCAAGTCTGATCAAGGCGATCACATAAAAACATAAAATGTAGGAGTAAAAGGTCATTGGTCCTTGAAGTCTGCTTTACCATTCAATGAGATCGGATAATCCCCAACTCCACTTCTGTTTTTTTTCCCCATTCACCCTGATTCCCTTGCTGCTTGACAACCTGTCCCCCAAACTTGAGCCTCGGTCGTTAAGAGCTTTTGACAGTTGTCTGTGGTAAAGAATATTGCAAATTTACTACCCACTCGGAGAAGAAATTCCTCTCATCTTCTCTCAAATGGGCAACCCCTTATTCTGAGACTATTCTCTCTCTCTCACCAGGAAAAACAACCTTCACCATCTACCTTGTGAAGCTTCCTCCTGTGAACCTTTTTAAGGTTCAGTAAGTTACTCTGTCACTCTTCAAGACTCCATTGAGTACAAGCCCAACCTACTCAATGTTGTCTCATAAAAGATAAAGGCCTAGATCTTCCAATCTGGATTGGAAACCCTATTTCTGACCCTGATTACAGAATAATGCACACTTACCTGATTTTTTTTTACCCTCTGTGATCATCCAGTGGAGATTCCTTTAGAACTCTGAGTTGGATTTTTATTTTGTTTTTGGAGAATCTTGGGGAAATGTCCATCGAATGTTTAATCTTCCTGGGCAGTTCCAATGGAATCTTTACATTGTAACATCTGGAGGAGTTTAACATTTTGGTTTCCAGTCAACTAGAGACTGGAAGATGTGGAACATGAATTCATAAATAGTGTTTAGATTGCCATGAATCTATGATTTTATGTTGTCACATTCTCAAACTATTATACAATAGTGTTATGTATGAAAGGTTACAGAAATGAATCTGTTCAGTGTGTTTCAGATTCAATTTGATTATTTTTTCAAAAAAATGTTCATTTAGTAATGTTCACTCTGAATTTATGATGTGGAGGTGCTAGTGTTGGACTGGGGTGGATAAAGTTAAAAATCACACAACACCAAGTTGTAGACCAACAGATTTATTTGGAAGTACTTGCTTTTGGAGCACTACTCCTTCATCAGGTAGCTGTGGAGCAGGATCATAAGACACAGAATTTATAGCAAAACATCACAGTGTCATGCATGTAACTGATGCAATATATTAAACAAACCTAGATTAACAGCAATTTAGGTTGATTCAATATATCATATCGGTTGCATGCAAGACACTGTGATCTTTTGCTATAAATTCTGTGTCTTATGATCCTGCTTCTCAGCTACTTGATGAAGGAGTAGTGCTCTGAAAGGTAATACTTACAAATAAACCTGTTGGACTATACCCTGGTGTTGTGATTTTTAACTTTTAACCCTGACTTTGTCCATTTTAGATGATGTAGAATCTCAGGGCATTGTCATTTTGCTAGTTAACCATAACTGGTTCTTCAAAAGAATAACTTTATTGTGCTTTTGGAGATATTTATTGACAAGGAATTGAGAGAGAATTTAGATTGGAAAACAGGATATTTTAAAGTATCACAGAAACTGCTCTTTCTAAGATTGTCTTTTAGAAATGAGATTAATTTGAAGTTCTGTTTTTCTATAACCACTAATAATCTTCCTTTCACTCACAGAATATCTCGGTGTTAGAAAACCATCATTGGAGGTCAGCAGTGTGCGTACTCCAGGAATCCAAATTATTTTCACATCTTGCAGTTGAGGAAATGTGTGTATTTGATGTTTTGCTCAATATTCTCTTCATAAATTTGATTGCATCTGAATTAGTTGCTCAGTTTATTCAATGCATGTTCAAAAATGACTCTCATTCTTAATTTCCAAGTAATTAGTGTATAGATCCAGCAATTTTTAAGTCTATGTAAAGTTGACTTTTTCTTTAAGACAACTTTAATTTTCATCTCTAATCTTGTTTTTTGAAAATTCATTCATTGGGGGCTTCACTGGCTGGAGCGGCATTTATTGGCCATGCCTAATTACCCTTGAGGAGGTGGTGGTGAGCTAACTTCTTGAACAACTATAGTCTCTGCAAAGTTATATGCACAGTGCTGTTAGAAAGGGAATTATCTGAGACGTCTGGCAATTTTTCCAACTTTTCAATGTATTACATCTTCAAAAATTGAAAAGGAAAGCTATAAAAGTTTTTTTTTCTTGCGCATATCTCTGGACATTTCAGTGCCAAAGGCTAATGTCTGACATTCAGTATCAAATGAGTGGAAATTACCTCCTATTACATACTGAAAAAGCCAACATTATTGTTGATTCAGTCATAAATCTAGTGCCCTAACCATGAGCTCCATGGCCCTTCCCAGACATATTGTGAGGCAGCATCAGTCCAAGTTAAATCTTGGCATCTGATCCTAAACTGAGTTTCTGACTCTAATTTTACTGACTATAAATCCTGGTCTTGATTATTTCTGGTTACTGACCTCTCACTTGCTGGCAGCACACCTACCTTCACAGTCCTATGGAGACAACTTCCTAACTGGTTGCCTTTGTATCCGCAATCCAATTAAGGAAGGTAGGCTTCCTGAGGCTTAATCTGAAGGATGCAGTCCATTGACAGAGGTTGTCACTGCCACTTCAGGTTAGCCTCTGCCTTGAGCTGCCATCTGAAGACATTTCATTTCTTCATATAAATTGTCACAGCTCCCAGGCCACTATTGTGGATGGAAACTCCCATCAAAGAATGATTGCAATTAACGCTGTGGCAGCTGCTCCTGGTGACTCTGAATAGGGGGGTGGTGGTTGAGTAATAACCCTTTTGACATTCCATGGCACCACCATCACAGAATTCCCCAACTTTTAAATCACAGACGTTAGTTCGTAACAGAAACTGAACTGGACCAGTCATATATATACTGTGGCTACAAGAGCAGGTCAGAGGCTAGAAATTGTGTGATGAGTAACTCTGCTCCTGATTTCCCAAAGCCTGTCCACCATCTGCAAGGTACAAGCTGTGATGTGATGGAATACTCCCCACTTGCCTGGATGGATGCTGCTCTTAGAACACCCTAGTTTAACACCATCCAGGACAAAACTGGTACCACAACTGTCTTTAATATTTAGTCATATCACCACCAATGCAGTGACAACAATGTGCTGACTACAAGATGCATTGCAACAACTCACTCAGGCTCTTTATTGAAGCACCTTCCAAACTACAGTTTGTATCGCCAAGAAGAATGTGTCGTGTTTTACCACCTGCAAGTTCTTCGCCAAGCCACTCATCACCCTGGCTCAGAACTATATTGCCATCAGCTCATTGTTGTTCAAAATCTTGGAACTTCCTTCCTGCATCCCAAGAACTGCAGCTGAGCACCACCTTCTCCAGGGCAGTAAATGCTGACTTAGTCAAAGATCCTCCCATCCCTGAATTAGAGATGCACAGCACGGAAACAGACCCTTCAGTCCAACTCATCCATGCTGACCAGATATCCTAACCTAATCTAATCCCATTTGCCAGCACTTGGCCCATATCCCTGTAAACCTTTTTTTATATACCTATCCAAATGCCTTTTAAATGTTGTAATTGTACCAGCCTCCACCACTTCCTCTGGCAGCTCATTCCATACATGCACCATCCTCAGCATGAAAGAGTTGCCCTTGGGTCCCTTTTATATCTTTCCCGTCTCACCTATGCCATATGGACTCCCCCAATCCAAGGAAAAGAACTTGTCTATTTATTCTATCCATGCCCCTCAAGATTTTATAAGCCTCTATAAGGTCACCCCTCAGCCTCTGATGCTTCAGGGAAAACAGCTGCAGCCTATTCAGCCTCTCCCTTTAGCTCAAACCCTCCAACTCTGGCAACATCTTTGTAAATCTTTTCGGAACCCTTTCATGTTTCACAACATCCTTCCGATTGGAAGGAGTCCAGAATTGCACGCTTGAATCCAAAAGTGGCCTAACTAATGTCCTGTACAGCTGCAACATGATATCCCAACTCCTATGCTCAATGCTCTGACCAGTAAAGGAAAAACATACTAAACGCCACCTTCACTATCCAATCTACCTGTGACTGTACTTTCAAGGAACTCTGAACCTGCACTCCAAGGTCCCTTTGTTCAGCAACACTCCCCAGGACCTTACCATTAAGTGTATAAGTGATTTGGGGAGTATTCCATCTGATTTGCTTTTCCAAAATGTAGCACCTCACATTTATCTAAATTAAACTGCATCTGTCACTCCTCAGCCCATTGTCCCATCTAATCACTTTGTTCTTTGAGGTAACCTTTTTTACTGTCCATAAGGGAAAAGTAGTCACATGGACACCCCAGCCAGCTGCTGGTGAGCCACTGCCAAGTATCTTTCAGCTTTGTCTTTAGTGGAGGTACTTGCCTTGCTGGGATGATCTCTGTGGCATCCTCATAGTCATAGAGGTGTACAGCATGGAAACCGACCCTTCGGTCCACCTGTCCGTATCGACTCAGATATCCCAACACAATCTAGTCCCACCTACCAGCACCTGGCCCATATCCCTCCAAACCCATACACGTACCACCCTCTGCCTGAAAAAGGTGCCCCTTAGGTCTCTTTTATATCTTTCCCCTCTCATCCTAAACTTATGCCCTCTAGTTCTGGACTCCCCGACCCCAGAGAAAAGACTTTGCCTATTTACCCTATCCATGCCCCTCATGATTTTGTAAACCTCTATAAGGTCAGCCCTCAGCCTCCAGCACTCCAGGGAAAACAGCCCCAACCTGTTCAGCCTCTCCCTATAGCTTAAACCCTCCAACCCTGGCAACATCCTTGTAAATCTGTCCACAAGTGGGTATTTCACTGTTCAAATCAGCTGTTTGCTGCAACTTGCATCTCGCAAGGTCACTCAGAAGGGGGAGGTTTTTCACTTACCAACCTGATACCTTTTGGCTTATGGTCCAGCTGTTAAAATATGCCTGAGTGGGACAGGTAAATTTCTGCCCCTTTCTTTCTCTATTGATGAGACATTTCACTTCCCGCTTCAGAACCTCGACCAGAATGCTGAGCAGAGAGGGCTTTAACGTCTTAATCTGATCTAAACAGTATAACTGCTTGGAACATTTGACCCCGGTATTGTGACAGATGGCCTACATCCAACAACAAATTCCATTCTCCTTCATACCCTGCTTTGTATTTGCCATTTATGTAATTGCATCTCTTCATGCCAAAATACTTCATAGGTTGCGATTTGGGAGATTTGTAGCACAGGTTTTGGATTAGGTTGAAAGTTTGCTCACTGAGCTGGTAGATTTGTTCTCAGACATTTTGTCACCATGCTTGGTAATATCATCACAGAGCCTCTGATGAGGCACTGGTGTTCTGTCCGGCTTGCTATTTATCTGTCTTAGTCTGTTGTGATGGGTGATATCACTTTTGGTTCTGTTTCTAATAGATTGGTAAATGATGTCACAGAGTCATAGAGATGTGCAGCATGAAAACAGACCCTTCGGTCCAACCCGTCCATGCCGACCAGATATCCCAACCCAATCCAGTCCCACCTGCCAGCACCCGGCCCATATCCCTCCAAACCCTTCCTATTCATATACCCATCCAAATGCCTCTTAAACGTTGCAATTGATCAGCCTCCAACACTTCCTCTGGCAGCTCATTCCATACCCGTACCACACTCTATGTGAAAAAGTTGCCCCTTAGGTCTCTTTTTATATCTTTCCCCTCTCATCCTTATCTTATGCCCTCTAGTCCTGGCTCCCTGACCCCAGGGAAAAGACTTTGTCTATTTATTCTATCTGTGCCCCTCATAATTTTGTAAACCTCTATAAGGTCACCCCTCAGCCTCTGACGCTCCAGGGAAAACAGCCCCAGCCTGTTCAGCCTCTCCCTATAACACAAATCCTCCAACCTTGGCAACATCCTTGTAAACCTTTTCTGAACCCTTTCAAGTTTTGCAACATCTTTCCAATAGGAAGGAGACCAGAATTGCATGCAATATTCCAACAGTGGTCTAACCAATGTCCTGTACAGCTGCAACACGATCTCCCAACTTCTGTACTCAATACTCTGACCAATAAAGGAAAGTATACCAAATGCCTTCTTCACTATCCTATCTACCTGCGACTCCACTTTCAAGGAGCTATGAACCTGCACTCCAAGGTCTCTTTGTTCAGCAACACTCCCTAGGACCTTACCATTAAGTGTATAAGTTCTGCTAAGAT
>NC_057713.1:133122816-133157248 GCF_004010195.1 Chiloscyllium plagiosum
GTTTGCCAACCTCCAGTCTTCCGGCACCTCGCCTGTGACTATCGATGATACAAATATCTCAGCAAGAGGCCCAGCAATCACTTTTCTAGCTTCCCACAGAGTTCTCGGGTACACCTGATCAGGTCCTGGGGATTTATCCACCTTTACCCGTTTCAAGACATCCAGCACTTTCTCCTCTGTAATCTGGGCGTTTTGCAAGATGTCACCATCAATTTCCCGACAGTCTGTATCTTCCATATCCTTTTCTACAGTAGACACTGATGCAAAATACTCATTTAGTATTTCCACTATTTTCTGCGATCCCACACAAAGGCCACCTTGCTGATCTTTGAGAGGTCCTATTCTCTCCCTAGTTACCAACCCTTTGGATTCTCCTTAATTCTATTTGCCAAATGTTTTTCATGTCCCCTTTTTGCCCTCCTGATTTCCATCTTCAGTATACTCCTACTTCCTTTATACGCTTCTAAGGATTCACTCACTCTATCCTGTCTAAACCTTACATATGCTTCCTTCTTTTTCTTAACCAAATCCTCAATTTCTTTAGTCATCCAGCATTCCCTATACCTACCAGCCTATCTTTTCACCCTGACAGGAATATACTTTTTCTGGATTCTCGCTATCTCATTTCTGAAGGCTTCCCATTTTCCAGCTGTCCCTTTACCAGCGAATATCTGCCCCCAATCAGCTTTCGAAAGTTCTTGACTGATACCATCAAAATTGACCTTTCTCCAATTTAGAACTTCAAATTTTAGAGCTGGTCCAAATCGACATGTTTGTTAATGGAGTTCCGCTTTGAATACCAGGCCTCTTGGAATTCCCACACGTGTCTTTGTTTAGCCCGTCTCAAGATGGATGTATTGTCTAGTCAAACTGGTGTCCCTCTTCGTCTGTGTATGGATATTTGTGATAGTTGGTCATGTCTTTTGATGGCTAGTTGGTGCTCATGTATCCTGGTGACTAGATTCCTACCCGCCTATTCAGTATAATGTTGCAGTCCTTGCAGAGAATTTTGTATATGATGTGCGTTCTGCTGGTTGTTGGTACAGGGTCTTTTTAGATTTCATCAGGAGCTGTTTCAGTGTGGTGGTAGGTTTATGGGCTACCATGATGTCTAGGAGCTGGAGTAGTCTGGTCGTCATCTCCCAGATGTCTTTAATGTACGGTATGGTGGCTAGAGTTTCTGGGCATGTTGTGCCTTCTTGTTTAGGCCTGTTGTTTAGGAATTGGCAGACTGTGTTTATCGGGTACCCTTTGTTCTTTCTTAGGTTGTACAGGTGTTTTTTCCTTGCTTTTCTTAGTTCTTGGATGCTGCAGTGTGTTGTGGCTCGTTTAAATAATGTCCTGATGTAGCTCCGTTTGTGGGTCTTGGGATGATTGATCCTGTAGTTGAGTATCTGGCCAGTGTGTGTGGAGTTCCTGTAAACAGTGGTCTGTAGCTCTCCCTTGGCTTTGTATTCTATCATGAAGTCTGGGAAGGGGAGTATGTTGTTCTCCTCCTCTTTGGCGAACTTTTTATCGGTAAGGATGTTGTTTATGTGTTTGTGAGCTGCTTCTAATTTGTTGAGTTTCATGATGACAAAGGTGTGATCCACATAGTGGACCCAAAGCTTGGGCTGGATCTTGGGGAGGTTGTTGTTCTAACCTCTGCATAACAACTGCTTCTGCTAAGAGTTCTGATATTGGTGATCCGTTGGCATCCCATTGATTTTTTTTCATAGGTCTTGTCATTGAAAGTGAGTGGATTGTGAGGCACAGGTCTACAAGTTTGAGGATGCTGTCCTTGCTGATGGATTTGGTGCTGTCAGGTGTTTGTGTCCTTTGTTCGTCTAGCTGTGAGGCCAGTGTTTCTTTGGCTGGGGTGATGTTCCTTGATGTGAACAGGGCCGTCACATCGAAGGAAACCATGACCTTGTCGTCCTCTAGCTTGGTGTCTTTGAAGGTATTAAGGCTCTGCTTTCCTGCTGAGGACTCTTGTCACAATTCCTGTGCCAAATGGAATAGACCTAAACAAATAATCAGCTCACAAGTGGCCATCTGATGTATTATAGGACATCAGCAGTAGTTCGACTACATCTGACCACCGTCTGGCAACAAATCTCTCTCTGCCTCTGTCTCCCCCCCAACCTAGTAGACCTGTGTCTCACAACTCACTCACCTGCAATGATAACACCTACAAACACACTGGGATGCCTATGGGATCACCAATATCAGGACTCGTAGCAGAAGCAGTAATGCAGAGGTTAGAGCAAACAGTCCTTCCCACGAACCAGCCTAAGCTTTGAGTTCACTATGTGGATGACATCTGTCACCGTCAAACACAAATTAGAAAAAAAACCCACAAACACATAAACAACATCCTTACATGTATAAGGTTCATCAAAGAGAAATAGAACAACAACAGACTCCCCTTCCTAGACGTCATGATAGAATATAAAGCCAAGGAAGAACTACAGATCACCGTTTACACGAAAGCCACACACTGACCAGATACTCTACTAGAGGATCAATTATCCCAACACCCACAAATGGAGCTGCATCAGGACAGTATTTAAATGAGCCACAACATACTGCAGCACCCAGGAACTAAGAGGAGCCGATGAAAAACACCTATACGGCATATTCAGGAACAGTGGGTACCCGATAAGTGCAGTCCGCCAATTCCTACACAACAGACCTACAGAAGAAGACACAATGCACCCAGAAACTCGAGCCAACCTGCCATACATTGAAGACATCTGGAAGATGCTGACCAAATTACTCCAGCCCCTCGGCATCATGGTAGCCCACAAACCTACAACCACATTGAAACAATTCCTCATGAATTTAAAGGGCCCCATTACCAACAACCAGCAGAACGCTCGTCATATACAAAATACTCTGCAAGGACTGCAGCAAACAGTATATTGGACAGGTGGGCAGGAATCTTGCCACTAAGATTCATGAGCACCAATAAGCCACCAAAAGACATGATCCACAATCATTAGTATCCATACATACAGACAGTTCGACTGGGACAATACATCCATCCTGGGACAAGCTAAACTAAGGCATGCATGGGAATTCCTAGAGGCCTGGCACTCAAACCAGATCTCCATTAACAAACACTTTGATTTGGACCCCATTTACTAACCTCTCGGAGAAAGAAGCAGAAGTGATATCACCCACCACAACAGACTAAGACACATAAATAGCAAGCGGGACAGAACACCAACACTTCACTGGAGGCTCACTGATGATGTGACCTAACATGGTGACGAAACGTCTGAAAACAAATCTGCCAGCTCAGCGAGCAAACTTACGAAATGCTTAGATTAGATTACAGTGTGGAAACAGGCCCTTCGGCCCAACAAGTCCACACCGACCCGCCGAAGCGAAACCCACCCATACCCCTACATTTACCCCTTATCTAACACTACGGGCAATTTAGTATGGCCAATTCACCTGACCCTGCACATCTTTGTGACTGTGGGAGGAAACCGGAGCACCCGGAGGAAACCCACGCAGACACGGGGAGAACGTGCAAACTCCACACAGTCAGTCGCCTGAGGCGGGAATTGAACCCGGGTCTCTGGCGCTGTGAGGCAGCAGTGCTAACCACTGTGCCACCATGCCGCCCACTAAAGTGGTGAGAAGATTTGAAAATTCTTTTCTGGAGGATACTGATTAAGGTATTATAGAAATAAAGGCAAATTCTTAAGACTTCTAAGATTTTTCGGGCATAAATGGGCAAATCTGTCTGCGTTGTGTGGCTCAGCTGTTCGACATATTAAAATTTTGACAGCATTGACTCCCTGTCGTTTATACCCAGTGCTATTTGAAGGATGTAGAAATGATTAGAATTTACCTTTGCAGTCAAATTCTGAAGTGCAAAGATCAAAAACTTTCGCATCTTGTGAGCTCCATCTCTGTAAAATAACCTAGAATGATATCATGGTACTTAGTATGTTTCACTTTTGTAAAATGTTAATTTTTTTTTGTTTAAAGCTATCAAATGGAAAGCCAGTTGGGATCCCTGATTCTAGCCACAGACATAACCCGCCAAAATGAGTTTCTGACGCAGTTCCGAACTCACTTGGACAGGAGTGACTTGTGTTTAGATGAAGCAGGTCATCGACATTTCATGCTTCAGGTAACCTTTTTTCAAACTGTCAGCAGTTGCATATTTTAAGCTGTTGCATCACCCTGATCCCAACTCCACAAAGGACAGACTTAATGGAATATATCCTGCCTCCCCCTTGAATAGTTATATTGATGGACACTATCTTATCTCAACAAATATATATGTATTAAGTCTGCAGCTAACTTGATATATTTTAGTTGCTGCTAATTCTTGATGGGGAAATAGTATTTCATTACTATATGTCTGAAATTGTAATGTAACTTGAATGTTTTTGAGTAGAAATGAATACATTTATAAGAATATTTTAGAAAAATTGACGATGTTAGCTGTAGCATAATGTTTATTACTGAATCAGCAATCGAGGTCTGGACAAATAACCAGGGATGTGAGTTCAACTTCTGCTGTGGGAATTGAAGAATTGTCTAATAAATCTGGAATAAAGAGCTCATCAGTAATAGTGACCATGAAATTTACTGGCCTGCCATTGTAAATACGCATGTGCTTCACTATCTTCTTAAAGTTGATCTGCTGCCTAGTTGTTCTATCCTATACGTGATTCCAAATTCAGTCAAATTATATGATTGATTTCTTGACTTTGGAATGGTTTAGCGAACACTCCATTGTATCACACTGCTATAATTTAAAAAAAAAGAGTATTTGGCTTCAACCATAGCACTGCAAATGACAAAGCCACATCCAGCCCAGGTATCCCTGCAAAGTCATTCTAGCTAACATATGGTGACTTATCAAAGTCGGAAAAGCTGTTACACAAAACAGTCAAGCAAGTCGTGTTCATTGAATTATCCTTTTCAGTCAGGGTGCCAACATCCTCCACCCCTACCCCAGCAGAAGTGTTATCTGTGTGGCGTTCAGTCACAGGAGAATAGCTGGATGAAATCACATGTCATCAGGTCAAAGAAGGCCAAGGTAACATTGTGTCAGAAACAAAAAAACTGCAGATGCTGGAATCCAAGGTAGACAAGCAGGAGGCTGGAAGAACACAGCAAACCAGCCAGCATCAGGAGGTGGAGAAGTCAAGGTTTCGGGTGTAACCTTTCTTCAGGGTTGCACCCGAAACGTTGACTTCCCCACCTTCTGATGCTGGCTGGCTTGCTGTATTCTTCCACTGTCCTGCATGCCCACCAAGATGACATTGCAAAATTCCGTCCTCCCATAGCTGATGAATCAATGCTCCTCCATGTTCACAAATAGTTTGCCAAAACAGTGTGTAGCAGGGACATAATTTATTTAGCATGGGAGATTTCACTTTACATAACCAAGTGCTCAACAGCACCTTTGCAAGCCAAGGTAGCCAAATTCTGAAGTACTTACTGCCAGACTAGGCCTGTGTTAAAAGAATCACTATGACACAGAACCTTACGCAATGTCAGTAGTCCACCTGTTGCAGATGCATCTGCCCATGACATTGTTGGTTGGAGTGACCACTACCACAGTGTCTGTGAAACTGAGGTTCCACCTTCCTGCTGAGGATTCTATCACAATTACTGTGCCAAATGGAATAGACTTAAAAACAGATTTAGCAGCTCAAAACTGGCCTTCTGAGGAAGTATAGAACATCAACAGTTGTTGGACTACATCTGACCACAATCTGACTACAATTGTTTCTCTGTCTCTCTACCATTAAGCCAGGTGACCAAACCTAAACTATGTGAATAATAGAACACTAGGTGCATGTTAAAAACAAGTTGTTAATTTGGTAAGTCCACAACTCAAGGCAAACTAACAGATGGAAGCGGCATGTATGGATGCATCTGTCAACCAACAAAGTTTACCCTGTTACATCCACTCATGAAAAGTGATAGATAACTGAATCGCTAATGAGAGGAGACTTCCCATTTTTGATGGTGGAGTCTATCTTGTTTAAAACCAGACAAAAGCATTCGTAACCATCTTCTAGAAATGCTGCATAAGGGTGATTAATTTTGGCCTTCCACTGAAGTCCTCAGTGCGATCAATGCTAATCTTGAGCCAGTTTGATTCATTTGAGTTGGCCACAGACACTGGCTACAACGATGGCCATGAGCCCTGACAGCTTCCCAGATGCTGAAAACTATTCTAAAACTAACCTTCTCTTCATTAGTGACCTGACAAAGTAAAAAATTGCTTGGTATGTTATGTCCACACAAAGCAGGAGAGATCCACTCCACGGTCCATTACTCTACTCTTCAATCATTGTAAAATAGCACAATTGACAATATATTTGACTATAAAGCACCACTTTACTCACCAGTGCTCAGTTTGGGCTCTGCCAGGACAACTCAGCCCCAGACCTCATTGTGGTCATGATCCAAACAGACTCAGGACCTGAATTCCTGAGCTCAGGTGAGAGTGACTGCCCTTGACATCAATGCAGCATTTGGCTAGTTATCAAGGAGCCAGAGTAACATTTTAAATCCATAGGAATCGGGGAAACTCTTCACTGGCTGAAGGCATGTCTAGTATAAAAGAAGATGGTTAAGATTGTTGGAGGTCAGTTATCTCAGCCACAGGACATTGCTAAGGGACTAATAATGTATTCTTAATCATCATTAATGATGAATAACAAGATCCTTGGTCTGACCATCTGTTCTATCAATGACCATCCCATCTTCATAAAGTCAGAAGAGGAGATGTTCATTGATTGTGATGAGTTTTGAATGGAACCAAATGCTGTACATAAACATTCCATATCCATGTGCAGCAAGATCAAGATAAAATTCAGGTTTATTCTGATAATTAACCATGAGACCATGATACAGAGAGCAGAGGTAGGCCATTCAGTCCAGTCAGCCACTCTATCATTCAGTGTGATTATGAACTCCACTCTTCCTCAAATCCCTTCATTCCCTAACTGATTAAAAATCTCTCCGTCTTGAGTAAACTTTAAATGACCCAGTTTCAACAACACTCTACAGTTACGCATTCCACAGATTGACTGTCCTTAGAAAAAAAATTCCAAAAAAAATTCCTTAAATGCTGTCTTAAATGGGCAACCACTTATTCTGAGATTATGCTTCAGGTGGTCCTAGACTTCTCCCAACAAAGCAAAACACCCTCTCCACATTCTACCCCGTCAAACCCCTAATAATCTTATGTTTCAGTAAAGTCACCCCTCTGTTTTCTGAACTTCAGTGAATACAAGTCAAATCTACTCAATCGCACATAAGAAAATCTATCCATATCCAGAATCTTTAGTCCCAGAAACTACTCTGAACTGCCTCAAAGGCAATGTGCCTTTCCTTAGATAAGGGGACCAAAGTGTTGTATTTTCTGTTTTCTGGATAGCATCTTGATTGTTTTAACAAGACTTCTCAATTTTTATACTCCATTCCCTTGAAGTAAAGGCCAACATTCCATCTGTCAGTTCTGAAAAATTGTCACTGGACTCGACCTTAATTCTGTTTTCTCTCCACACATACTGCCTGACGTGCTGAGTTTCTTCAGTAATTTCTGTTATTATTTCAGATTTCAAGCAACCTCAGTTATTTGTTTATTTTATTTGCCTTCCCTATTACCTGTTGAACACGGGTGCTAACTTCTGATTCATGTATGAGGACCCCCAGATCCCTTTAATGTAGTCTTTCCCTATTTAAATAATATTCAATTCCTCTTCCTATCAATGTGTCACCTCACATTTTTCCACATTATATTCTATCTGCCAAGTTTGCACACTTAACTGTCTGTATCCCTCTGTAGATTTCTTGTGATCTTCATCACTTGCTTTCCTTCCTATTTTTGTGTCATCTGCAAACTTCACTTTCCTCATCTGAGTCAGTAATATAAATTGTAAATGATCAGAGCCTCTGCTCTGATCCCTGTGATCTTTTACTAATTATAGGTTTCCTCTTCATGAAGCCATATTGACTGGGGGTCACTGGCACTACCAATGATTCCATGGTCGTCATTAGACTCTCATTTCCAGATTATTATAGAATTCAAATTGTCAAGATTGGAACCCAGATCCTCAAACAGTTTCTAGGTCTATGGGTTAATCGTCTAGTGCTAATACTACCAGGCCAATGCCTATCACCTACCTTGATTTTCATCATGCAAATGGGAGGCAATGATCATCATCAAAGAAAAAAAATCTATCTACCACCTTTGGCTATCAGCCAAAGGCTGTATTCCCACTATTGTCATTCTGTGTGTTACTTTTGAGCAGAAGCTTAATGAATCAGCCAAATTAAAATGGTAGCTGCAAGAGTAATTCAAATGCTGAATATTCTGTGACAAGTAACTCACCAGCTGACTTTCCAAAGCCTGACAACAGCTACAAGTTGCCAATCATTGTCAATTAAATAATCCCCACCTGCATAGATGAGTGAACTTCTCCAGTATTGCAGAACTTCAAAGTTAAAACCAGGTAGCCACTAGATTGGCCCCCTTTTAACTAACTTAACACTCACTCCCTCCACCATCATTGCACCAGCCATGCAGTGTGGGCAGTCTACAAAATGCACTGTAGACACTTGAAGTCTCCTTCATTTCCTCCACCTATGAGATACATGGGAATACCACTATCTGCAAGCATTCCTGCAGATCACATGTCTCACACCACATGACTTGGAACTATATCGCTTGTTGCTTCATCAACACTTTGTCTCAATCCTGGAACTCTTGCCTATGTACATACACTTCATAGACTTCAGCAGTTCAACCACATGGTTATACCAGCATCTTCTCAAGGGCAATTTAGGCAATAAATGCTGACAATACCAGTGATATCCTTGCCCAATAAATGAACGGAAAAAGAAGGAAAAGTGCATATTTAACATTTTTGTTTTAAACAATTGGTTTAGTTTTGCAGCTTCCCACAAATGCCAGATCTCCTGAGTTTCTCCAGAATTTTCTGTTTTTACATAAGATATTCAGCATCTACAGTATTTGCTTTTATTTGTTATTGATCCTACTCCCCCATGCTTAAATAATTCTAAGAAGTTCAATTTTACAATTGCATGTTCTTTAATAACATCCAATGATACCTGTACATGTTTACTTCATCTTTAAATGTTCCCA
Source organism: Chiloscyllium plagiosum (assembly GCF_004010195.1). Taxonomy (NCBI): domain Eukaryota; kingdom Metazoa; phylum Chordata; class Chondrichthyes; order Orectolobiformes; family Hemiscylliidae; genus Chiloscyllium; species Chiloscyllium plagiosum. Next base: position 133,131,953 of record NC_057713.1, read on the forward strand.
TCTTCATTTCTGACCGTATCTCATCCTTGTCTCCATCTTATCCGTCTGAATGGTAACCGAACAAGACAATCAAACATTCTTGAGCATGTGTCAACTCCATTACTATCTCTTGAATTAAATATTTTGGTATTTTATTTTATCACTTGTTAGGAATTGAAGATATTTTTGGTGAAAATTGCACTGGTAAGGTTCATTGTTGACTAGTGTTTGAAAAAGTCATGTTGTTGCAACGAATGGTCATTTCTTGCCTAAGATAACAAATAGCAATTGTTAACTATAAAATGATAGGAATTGTGTACCAAAAAGCTTGCTTAAAACAGTGAACTAATGCAAGATAATACAGTAAAAACAACCACCATCACAAGCTAATAACTTTAGTTCTCGTTACAGATAGCATTGAAATGTGCAGATATCAGTAACCCATGCCGGCCTTGGGAACTGAGTAAGCAATGGAGTGAAAAGGTAACCCAGGAATTCTTCCATCAAGGTACATGGAATAAACTCACATTTTAAAGCACTTTTTAACAGATAATACTGAACTGAAAGTAAAATCAATTATCCTTTTCAGAATTCTATAACATTCTTACCTACAGGGCTTAGTTTTGGGACCTATGCAGTTCAACATTAGTTGTGTTTTGACCGTATGAATATTGAAAATGTCATTCGTGGCTTCATCTCATCTCATGGTTGGTGAATGAGCTCAAAACTGGAGGAGTGTTACAATTGAATAGAATGGGGGAAAATCAGAATCTGGAGCCACCTACCTTGTTAATTTGGTGAACCGAGTAAATGATTATGTGCAGTCAATAAATGTAAAACAATGTATTTGAAATTATTTCATTAATTTCATTAGATTTATGGCAAATTATTAACTAAACCAAATGAGTAGGTGATTGGAAAAGCTAATTGATTGCTGAGTTTCGAAAGAGGAGTTTCAAATAGATCTATCTTACTTCTGCAGTTATTGTGATGCAGCGCTAATTCCCATGCCTCTGGGCTAGGAAGTCCACATTGAAATACCACTTGCTTAAGAAGTGTGTCTGAATTCTGTTGAACATCTTGATTAAAAATACCTATAAATTCTCACAGACCCAGTTGGAATATTGGTTAATTCGAATCCCACATGGAACAACCAAAATTTAATTAAGCACAGTACAGTACAAACTTTCTGGAGGAACTTTAAACACACACCTTGCAGGGCTTACCGGGTTGTTTCAAAGCTCTTCCTGAACAAAGAAAACAGACCTTTCTTTATACAAAATCTCATCATAGTCAGTGATGCCCACAAGGAGGAGAAAGTGAGGTCTGCAGATGCTGGAGATCAGAGCTGAAAATGTGTTGCTGGAAAAGCGCAGCAGCTCAGGCAGCATCCAGGGAACAGGAGAATCGACGTTTCGGGCATAAGCCCTTCTTCAGGAATGAGGAAAGTTTGTCCAGCAGGCTAAGATAAAAGGTAGGGAGGAGGGACTTGGGGGAGGGGCGTTGGAAATGTGATAGGTGGAAAGAGGTCAAGGTGAGGGTGATAGGTCAGACTGGGGTGGGGGCGGAGAGGTCAGGAAGAAGATTGCAGGTTAGGAAGGCGGTGCTGAATTCGATGGATTTGACTGAGACAAGGTGGGGGGAGGGGCCACAAGGCAACCCCCAGTAACTCCCCACAGTCACATGCCACTCAAGACACAATGTAGTGACCACATCATCTCCAGAAACAGTATCGTGTAAATCATCCCTTAATGGTCAAATCTGTTGCAAATCATTTTTTTAACATTAAAAATCACACAACACTAGGTTATAATCCAACAGGTTTATTTATTTGGGAGCACTGCTCCTTCATCAGGTCGTTTGGAGTATATTTTAACTACAGGGACTGCAACTGTAATGTTCTTATTGATTTCTGAAAAGGAGATGATGACAATGTAAATGGCTCTGAATGGCAAGGAAATGGCCATGTAAATGGCTCTGAATAATAGGAGATGATAATGTAAATTTCTTACCATCTATCTATAAGTCAGAGGCATCCCACCCTAGCCTTGGGACATCCAATGTCCTGCAGGTCAGTAGGGCAAATTAACTCTTTAGTATCTCGGGAATTCTGCCGAGCACTACTGCACCTAGCCTGCATGATCAGACTATCTCCAAGGGGCAGTTTTGAGTTAATGCCAGTCTTCCCTGAATGCCTCACTAGGAGCAACCCTGTAGGATTATATCATCCTTAAGCATGTTACCTCATCATTGTGACAAAATGTCTGAAAATGAACCTTTCAGCTCAGAAAGCTAACTTACATCCATGAGTCTGGCTATCCTGTGGAGGCAACTGAACCCTTGGGGAAGGGGAAGCTGCTAACTTACCTTGTGCTTTAAATTGCTGATCTTTGTGTGAACAGACTTAGCAACACTTGCACCAATGTACAGTGTCTGCTAAACTTGTGTGTGATTTTTTTTTAAGAAAAGATTATAAACAGAAAAAAGTCAGTTTGTTTATTTTTTAATGAACTTCAACATTATAAGATAAAGCAATTCAGAAAAAAATGCATATTGCACGCAAGATTTATTGGCTTTTGTATAATTTGTCAAGTGCTTCATTCTTGTGTAAAACCAATATGAGTAACAAAAATGTAGAATGTTCACTTTGGTAGAGTAATGCATTAAAAAATAGGGTAATGTTTGGAATTTTTAATATCATCAGTGGATATGCATTTAAGTTCTTTTTCTTTTTAGGGGATATTGAAAGGAAGCATAAACTAGATATAAGTCAGTTGTGTGACCGCCATACAGAAACTGTAGCCAATATTCAAATAGGTGAGTGATATAAGTGTCAATAAAATAATAGTGTGACGATGCTGCTCCTTTTACAAGGTTATTCTATCCTTCTTTATTTTCGAGAGTGTCATAAAGGCAGAGAAGCTGAAGTATCTGAACTGGCTACTTTAATAATGGCTAACAGATGCTGCCTAAATTACCAACAGAAAAGGCTTTCAGGATTTTTTAAAAAACACTTGTACAATGAAAGGGAAGTGGCCAGTTCTCCTAGTTCAGTTTTTTCTAGTTTTGGGTTAATTTTCACTGGGGACCCGAAGAAACAGGTCCATGCTGATCCCTTGTGTGTGTGTCTGTGTCTGCCTGTCTGTCTCTCTCTGTATCTCTGTGTCTGTCTCACATCTCTCTCCTGTAAGAACATGTTAGAATTTACCTTTTTGCCAAGGGATGTTTTATAGGATGCTGCAGGAAATCAGAACAGCTGTTCAGTTGCGTTTTTTGTGTTGATTGGGTTTTCAAATAGTTATGCTATTCTAAATTCAGTTTTCTTTTGTTTGTGTGTAAATAAATTCTATTTTGTTTAAAACTGATTAATTGGTTTGACCAGCTGCATTGCTCCAGGAATATTCACCTTCCATCTGCTTAAAGCAACGAGAAAAGTTAGCTTCTGGGCTTCCTTAAAATATTTTGAGTGGGTCTGGCCTGGTCCATAACAAAAGTAGTTGACTTTTGTCAGATCTAACTTCTGCACCTACTTGGACATGGTCATGTTACTAATGTAGTGGCCAAGAAGTCAACCAGCAGTTAGGGTATCCTGACTGCCTGAAAATCAATTAAAATGTTGGGACAGTCTTGTCTTATCACAAAAATAAATGTTATGCTCAGCAGTTTCAAAGTAACCAAATGGTGTTTTGAATTTTGAACTTATACTTAAAGGGGGAAGGACTAATCAGAGCGAATAGAATAACCGAAATGGGAATGAATTGTTCATAATTTTCTATTTTCGATTAATCATTTTCCAGCGGTTACATTGGATGGGAATTTCACTTCTGTTGATTGTGGGGAAGGGCAGGCTGGTACCAGGGAAATTTATTCACTCTCAGGATATAGGCATCTCTGATTGGCCAGCATTTGTTGCCTGTCCCAAGTTGCCCTTGAGAAAGTGGACGTGATTCACTGCCTTAACCCGCTTTTTGGTGTAGGTAGACCCACAATACCATTAATGAGGGAGTCCCAAGATTTGACCCAGTGAGATTGTAGAAATGGTGATTATATTTCCAATGCAAGATGGTTTGTGTCTTGAAGAGGAACTTGCAGCTGGTGGTGTTTCTTTGTATCGTTTTGCTTCCTGTCAACTCGCAAATCATTTCTGGGCAAGTAGGCTGTGGTCAGCCTTCTTGACCTCCCCACCAATTAAGATACTCAAAGATACAATTAACAACCACTTAAGGGCCTTACCTGCCATCCGCCAAATCCCATCCATTCCCAGCAAGTGAGACAGCCTAGACCTTCTCTGTGATATAGAAAAAGGAGTAAGTCGCTCAGTCCCTCAAACCTGTTCCACCATTCATTGGGAATCATGGCTGACCTGTGGCCTAACTCCATTTACCTGCCCATCTCCCTTAATACCTTAATAAAAGTTTATCTCAGATTTAAAATTAACAACTGATCCAGCATCCACTGCCATTTGTGAAAAAGAGTTCCCAACATCCAGCACTGTCTGTCAAAATGCTTCTAAACATCTCTCCTGAAGTCTGGCCCTAATTCTCAAACTATGACCCCTGGTTCTAGAATCTCCAGCCAATGGAAATAGCTAGCTAACTTATCTTTTCATATTTAATATCTTGACGACTTCAATTAGATCACCCATTAACCATCTAGATTCTAGAGAAAACAAGCCTAATTTGTATATTCTTTCTAAAACTTAACCCCTAAAGTCCAGGTATCATTAGCAATTTATCTTCATTCCAAAATGGGTGAGCTCACATACTCCATCTGCCTCAGCTTTGCCCATTCACCTGTTTATCAATATCCCTGTGTAATTTTCTGCTATCATCGATTCTGTTTGCAATGCTGCCTAATTTTGTCATCAGTAAATTTGGAAAGGTGATGTTCTATATCATGACCAAAGTCATAGAACATTACGACCCTCATTATGGCGCCGACCTATGAAACCAATCTGAAGCCCATCTAACCTACACTATTCCATTTTCATCCATATGTTTATCCAATGACCATTTAAATGCCTGTAAAGTTGGCAAGTCTACTACTGTTGCAGGTAGGCCGTTCCACGCCTCTACTGCTCTCTGAGTAAAGAAACTACCTCTGATATCTGTCCTATATCTATCACCCTTCAATTTAAAGCTATGTCCCCTCATGTTAGCCATCGCCTTCCGAGGCTCTCCCTGTCCAAAATGTCTAACCCTCTGATTATCTTTTATGTCTCAATGAAGTCACCTCTCAACTTCCTCCTCTCTAACGAAACAGCCTCAAGTCCTTCAGCCTTTCATCCTAAGACGTTCCCTTCACACCAGACAACATCCTAGTAAATTTCCTCTGAACCCTTTCCAAAGCTTCCACATCCTTCCTATAATGTGGTGACCAGAACTGTTTGCATTACTTCAAGTGGGGCCGCACCAGAGTTTTGTACAGCTGCAACATGACCTCATGGCTCTGAAACCCAATCCTTCTACCGATTAAAAACTAACACCGTATGCCTCTTTAACCCTATCAACCTGGGTGGCAATTTTCAGAGATCTATGTACATGGACACCGGGATCTCTGCTCACCTACCCTACCAAGAATCTTACCATTAGCCCAGTACTCATTATTTCTGTTGCTCCTTCCAAAGCGAATGACCTCACACTTTTCCGCATTAAACTCCACTTGCTACTTTTCAGCTCAGCTCTGCAGCTTATCTATGTCACTCTGTAACCTGCAACATCCTTCAGCACTATTCACAACTGTACTGACCTTAGTGTCACCTGTAAATTTACAAACTCTTCCTTCTATGCCTTCATCCAGGTCGTTTATAAAAATGACAAACAGCAGTGGCCCCCACCGAAAACAGATCCTTACGGTACGCCACTAGTAACTGAACTCAAAGATTAACATTTCCCATCAACCATCACCCTCTGTCTTTCAGCTAACCAATTTCTGATCCAAACCATTAATTTACCCTCAATCCCATGCCTCTGCATTTTGTGCAATACTCTACCGTGGGGAACCTTGTCAAATGCCTTACTGAAATCCATATACACCACATCAACTGCTTTACCCTCATTTACCTGTTGGTCACCTTCTCAAAGTACTCTAAGGTTTGTGAGGGACGACCTACCCTTCACAAAACCATGTTGACTATCCCTAATCAACGTATTCCTCTATGGATGATTATAAATCCTATCTCAATCTTTTCTAACACTTTTCCCGCAACCAAAATAAGGCTCACTAGTCTATAATTACCAAGCTTGTCTCTACTCCCTTTGAACAAGAGGACAACGTTTGCCATCCTCCGGTTTTCTGGCATGATTCCTGTAGACAATGACAGCATAAAGTTCAAAACCCAAAGGCTGTGCAGTCTCTTCCCTGGCATCCCAGAGAATCCTAGGGAAAATCCCATCCTGCCCTTGGGACTTTTGTATTTTCACACTTTTAAAAATTGCTGACACCATCTCCTTATGCACCTCAATCCTGTCTAGTCTAGTCTAGTAACCTGTATCTCCGTATTCTCCTTGACGACATTGTCTTTTTCCTGTGTGAATACTGACGAAAAATACTCGGTTAGCGCTTGCCCTATCTCCTCGGACTCCATGCACAACTTCCCACTGTAATCTTTGATTGGCCCTAATCTTACTCTAGGAAAAAGTGAGGACTACAGATGCCAGAGATCAGAGTCGAGCGTGGGCTGCTGGACAAGGCAGTATCCAAGGAGCAGGAGAATTGACGTTTTGGGCAAGAGACTTCAGGAATGAAGCTGGGAACCTCAGGGGTGGAGAGATAAATGGGAGAGGGGGAAGGTAGCTAAGAGTGCGGTAGGTAGACGAAGGTGAGGTAATGGTGATGGGTCGGGGGGGGGGGTGGAGCAGATAAATAGGAAGGAAGATGGACAGGTAGGACAGGTCATGAGGGCAGTGCCAAATTGGAAGGTTGGATCTGGGGTAAGGTGGAAATTAGGAAACTGGTGAAATCCATATTGATCCAGTGTGTTTGGATGGTCCCAGGGCTGAAGATGAGATATTCTTCCTCCAGGCATCGGGTGGTGAGGGTTTGGAGATGGAGGAGGCCGAGAACCTGCATGTCCTTGGCGGAGTGGGAGGGGAGTTTAAGTGTTTGGCCATGGGGCAGTGGGGTTGGTTGGTGTGGGTGTCCCGGAGATGTTCTGTGAAGCGCTTTGTGAGTAGGCATCCCGTCTACCCAGTGTAGAGGAGACTGCATCAAGAGCAAGAAATACAATAAATGATGTGTGTGGAAGTGCAGGTAAAACTCTGATGGATGTGGAAGGCTCCTTTGGGGCCTTGGGCGGAGGTAAGGGGGGGGAAGTGTGAGCGCAGGTTTTGTAATTCCTGTAGTGGCAGGAATAGGTGTCAGAAGTGGAGGGTGGGTTGTTGGGTGGGACTTGGACCTGACAAGAGAGTCACGGAGGGAATGGTCTTTATGGAAACCAGATAGGGGAGAGGAGGGAAATATATCTCTGGTGGTGGGCTCTGCTTGTCGGTGTCGGAAATGGCAGAGGATGTTGTAATGTATTTGGAGGTTGGTGGTGTAGATCTCCGCCTCTGCTGCTTCTGCTCCCAGGCGGACCAATTCCACCACAGGAACACACCAGATGGTCTCCTTCAAAGACCTCAATTTCCCCTCCCACATATCAATAATGCCTTTCAGTGCATCTCATCCACTTCCTGCACCTCCACCCAACCCCACCCCTCCAACCGTAAAAAGAACAGAAACCCCGGGTCCACACCTTCCACTCCAGCCTCTGACATTCCAGTGAAAGTCATTAACAAATAATGTGAATAACTGAGGCCCAAACACAGGTCAACCAATTCCCAACCATGTCAATAATTTGCCGACAGTTCCGTTTGCTAGTTAATAGTCTCTTTCGTGGGACTTTCTTAAATGCCTTCCTGAAGCCCATATAAACAACAATCATAGACATTCCCCTGTCCACTACCTTGGTCATCACTTCAGAAATTTCAGTGAGGTTTGACAGGCATCCATGCTGGCTGTCTCTGATTAACTGGAAACTTTTATGGTGTTCACTTACCCCATGCTTGATAATTGGTGTGTAAGTCTCTCACTTCCTTTTTAACCCTTCTTAAGAAGTGGAGTGATGTAATTTTCCAATTTAGAGGGATGCCTCCTGTATCTAGGGAACTCTGAAAGATTATAAAACTTATGTTGCCATATCCCAGAGGACCATAGGACTGATTGCTCATTAGAGAGAGATGTGAGTGGTGAGGTTGAAAAGGAGGAATCTTCATAGAAGCCTCAGCTGGTGCAGGAGGTTGAACCCACATTGCTGACATAATTCTGCATTGTAAACCAGTCATCCGTCGAACTGAACTAGCCAACCCCCTGAAAGATTTGAGATAAAGCATCTACAATATGCTCCCCTCCTTCCTTTAACCCCCTCAGATGGGAACGTCATGTCCTTGGACGTATGTCGTTCTTTGGTTCTGTTAATTTCAAAGTTTTACTTAATTTTATTCAGTCCCTGCCTCCGATTCACTATTAGTTTCCTTTAACTTTCAACAAGCTATCCACCTTTTCTACTGTAAATACTGAGGCAAAGTAATTATTCAGCCTGTTTATCATTTACCCAGTTAATGCTAACATCCCCACTTCCAGGCTTCAGTGTGCCTACATTGCTGCTGACCAGCTGCTTTCCCTTTATGTAAGGTAAAACCTCTTCTTATTGATTTTACCATATCCCTTTCAATGGCCTTTTTAAACTGCTGTGGCCCTTTGCTGGTTGCTGCTACATGCTGTAACTGTCAGCTTCATATTAGCTGACAGTGTCAGATGGGGATTGGACATTCTGTCATGGTACCTGATTGGCCAAAAAGCTTGCCCACTCACCAATTTCACACTTGACTTGCCTCACTTTCTTGCTGGCGAGGACTGGTGAGGCTCTCGTTTCTAAAGACTCCCATCCTCACATTTAGCCAAGATAATGGGAAATTGTGGCCATAGAAAACGGTCTGAAAATCCATTCAAACTCTGACCACTCTCTGTTCACCATTCAATATTGGCCACCTGGTTGAGCATTAGGTCTCTTCCAGACTTGCTGGAACCAGTTGCCAGATATTGACCTCATTAATAGCCAACTTCTGCTCTCTGTTTAAACACAATGCTCTTCCCTCATGACAAAGCATCTAGAATATTTTGATCGAGATCCAACCTTCAGTTAACCTCCAGGTCTAACCTCGTTAACAAAAAGCAGCTTGCTTATTCTGGCTTCTGTTTTTAACATAAGCTGCTGCCCACTTTTCAAAGGTGATGTTCATCTCCGTGTTCCATTAACAGCTCCAAACGAAAATTGATAAAAGATTAAACTAAAACTAATGAATAATCAGTGAGGGTTCTAACAATAGTATCAGTATTACTGTAACAACCTGATTTTTGTTTTACATAGATAATGTATGTGTCAGAAGTGTAGTTGAAAATGTTTTCTAAAATCATTAGATTGGATTGGCCCAACAAGTCCACACCGACACTCTGAAGAGTAACTCAGCAATAGGACTTTGTTGAAGTAAATGTCAAATTCCTTGCTTATGGCATTGATTTTCATTACTTCAGAGAAAATAATGCTGGATGCTGATTCCCATTATATAAAACCTCCACAAGAATGGCTCAATGGTTAGCACTGTTACCCTCAGCACCAGAGATCTGGGTTCGATTGCACACTCGACTGTCTGTGTGGAGTTAGCAAATCTCCGTGGGTTTCCTCTGGGTGCTCCCGTTTCCTCCCACGGTCCAAAGATGCGCAGGTTGGGTGGATTGGCCATGGGAAATTGCCCGTAGTGTCCATGGGGATGCAGATTAAATGGCTTACAGGAATAGAGTAGGGGACTTGGTGTGGGTGGGAGGATTGGTGTGGACTCAATGGGCTGAATGGCCTGCCTCCACATTGTAGGGATTCTGTGAACATGTCTGTTTAAAATATATTACTGTGGTTAATTATAATTGTATTTTGTACACTAGGTTTCATCACTTACGTAGCGAAACCTCTTTTTGTGGAATGGTCTCGATTCTCCAACACAACACTGTCACAGACCATGCTTGGACACCTTAGCTTGAATAATGCTAGCTGGAAAGGATTACTGCAGGAACAGTCCCAAGGTGGAGATGATACTGATTTTATTTGAGCAGAAATGGACTGAATTATTACCTCAGGAAAGCCACGAATTATTTTATCCCACCCACCTAACTGGTTCCGTGAAGCGGACAATTACTTTTCTGCCTCTTCAGTGGAATGCAAATGTGATGATGCTTTTGGTTGGGGGGGGAGGGGGAAGAACTGAGATACATTTGCAGGCTCTGACTGTCACAGTTGCATGTGTATCCGTGCCAATGCTAATGTAATTCCATGCTTTTTTCAAAGCATCATATTGCTTCTTTGCCCCTTGCTAGGCCTGAACATAAAGCAATACACAAATACCTCAGTTGGCTTTTGTGAGATATTGAGCACGTAAACTACAGTGGTGGCCAAACTGAAGGGAGTGAAGAATGGAGGGTGACAGCGTCCCGGAAAGTGCCATTTATCAACGGTTATTTTAAATATTTGTAAAACAGACTGATATTTAGAATTTCTGCACTTGGGGTTTTCTGTGGTTTCTTTTTATTTAGATGGCTAAAATATGAACTTAGTGAAAATCTTCTGATGTTGGTACAAAGAAGAGCTTTTGCTCTCTTCCCACCATTTTTGAGTGACTGAATGCATGCAAAGAAGCCAGTCCTTTTCTGCCTCAGAGATTTGTTTACAATGCTGTATTTTTGATACTTTTTGGTTCTGGTTCTTGCCTTGAAGCATAGTGGAAAAGGAGCCACAAAATTCAGAAATGCTATTTGGTAAGAAGATAGAACAAAATAAATGCTGCAGCTCGATTTTATGTGATGCCATTTACGTTCCCATGGAAGCCTCTCTTCTGCCATGGTGTTCCTTTAGTGCACTGTGAATCCAGCCTTCATCTCTGACCACAACCAGCTTTACTTCAGCAAATCTGGAAAAAGAGTGCTGCTGGCCTTTGCCTTTTTTGGGGGGGAGATTTGAAGAAATAGAAAAACAGATTAGTGGGTGAAGCCAACGTGTGGTTTTCATGCATGAACTGCACTTAGTGATAGTGGCAGTAAACTGTTACAAGGATCAGCTCAGGATTTTTGCCTGTGTTTCTGGAGCGTGTGATCGTGGTACCTAAGAATAAATATATGCGAACAAATACCACTTTCACCATTTAGATTTCTTCAAAATGTGACATCTGTGTAGCCAGATTGAAGAAAAATTCTTAACATTGCTATAGATGCCTTAAAACTATGCACAAAGCTAAGTGACCAAATCTGTTTTTATTTTGGAAAGTGCATTGTTCCTCAATCTTTTTGCGAGTGAATTGTTACTCCCCTGTGGGCTTCGTTTGATGTGAAAAGATGAACCCTTTGTAGGATAAAATTACGGATGTTATTTTAAACTTCAAACATTCCATTTTGTATTTTACAATGTTTTAAGTAGTTGTTGATTATGTACAGTAAAGCAAAACTGTATCTTAGGTTTGGCATTTTCCAGTGAAACAAACTTGGTGCTTTTCTCTTTTTTTTAGTTAACTTGTATTTCAGGACTGTTTAAAAGAATTTTGTTTACAATTTGTTGCAACAGCCATCTTTGAGACGTGACGGCTTCAATATTAAGCTTAGGGACATTACCAAGTTGTTGGTAGAGATGCCATATTCATATTTTGATATGTGCCTGTTGCTGTTCAAATTTTGAATAAAAGAATTGACATACCTTTTGAACTTTTTGTCTGTTTGATCTGTGAAATTTTAACACTTGAATTGATACTATATGGTTTGCATTTCACAGGATTTCAATTTAATCACTTGCCCAGTAAAACGTGACAGAAGTCTTCATAATATATGGTTTTTATATCAGTGCCAGTTTTGCTATCATCAACCAAATGCAAAAACCTGTAAGCTTAAAAAAAATTTGTGTGAATAATTTTCCAATTAGTAGAGACCCAACCTGTTCAACCTTGTCTGATAAAGACATTCCTGCCATACCAGGGATCATCCTAGTGAGCCTTCTCTGAACTGCCTCTAAAGCAATATCTTTCCTTAAGTAATGGGATCAAAACTGCTCTCTCGAGTCCAGTTGTGGTCTCAGCAGCACCTTGTACAGCTCCAGTGAGACTTCCCTACTATTTTAGACTCCAACTTCCATGACTTAAGAGCTAACATTTCATTAGGCTCATGATTACCTGCTGCAACTGGATTGCTTCACGAGAGCATCACAGTCACTAAGAACCGAATGACAACCTCTAGTTGCTTGCGTGCATTTTAACGTAGCTGTCCGAATGTTCCAATTTATTTTTTGATACATGAGGCTTACAAAAACAAGATAGATAAGCTGAAAACTCTCTCCTGTTAATCACTTCCTCACAGCTTTCTGGTTTTCCAACTGTTCCTGCACTCCCCTACCCTTTTGCTTTCCTATCTACTTATTTCCCCCACCTCCTTGGTCATTATTGCTTTAAACCTCATTTTCTGCCATATTCTAGTTTCTCTGATATTTGGCTCCCAATGAAGAAGCAAGGATTTGAAATTTAAACTCTACCTACCAGTTGTGCATTCACCTACTGAGTGTCTTCAATGCTTTGTATTTTGATTTCATTCCCTTTTATTATTGTTGGCCTCCACAATACAGAATATTCTTTGGGAACCCTGTCTTTTAGCAATGGAATAATTAAATGCGATTTGTCATTTAGCTATTCCATTGATGTTTGAATCGTTAGTTACACATGAGTTAGTAAAACTCGTGACTTCTTCCTATGTAATGAATACAATTGAACTTGTACCTTTCCATTGTTAAAAGCTACTCCAAACAATTGGCTTCCTGTTGGCCCCAAACATTCCTTTGTGATCAAAGTCTGTGAGAAGATTTGTAGCTCGGGTGCTCGTTGCGGTGGTTCTGTTCACCGAGCTGGGAATTTGTTGCAGATGTTTTGTCCCCTGTCTAGGTGACATCCTCAGTGCTTGGGAGCCTCCTGTGAAGCGCTTCTGTGATCTTTCCTCTGGCATTTGTAGTGGTTTGAATCTGCCGCTTCCGGTTGTCAGTTCCAGCTGTCCGCTGCAGTGGTCGGTATAATGGGTCCAGGTCGATGTGCTTATTGATTGAATCTGTGGATGAGTGCCATGCCTCTAGGAATTCCCTGGCTGTTCTCTGTTTGGCTTGTCCTATAAAAGTAGTGTTGTCCCAGTCGAATTCATGTTGCTTGTCATCTGCGTGTATGGCTAGCCACGAAACGACTCCCAAGCACTGAGGATGTCACCTAGACGGGATGAAATGTCTGCAATACAAATTCCCAGCTCGGCAAACAGAACCACAACAACATTCTTTTGTGATAAACGTTTGAGGCTCAGATTGTGGTTCGGTTTGTAAGTTTGTTCACCGAGCTGGTAGACTTGTTCTCAGACGTTTTGTTACCATGCTAGGTAACCTCACCAGTGAGCCTCCGGTGAAGCGCTGGTGTTCTGTCCAACTTGCTATTTTTCTGTCTTGGTCTGTTGTGGTGGTGATATCGCTTCTGGTTCTGCTTTTGAGAGATTGGTAAATGGGGTTCAAATCAGTGTTTGTTAATGGAATTCAGATTTGAATGCCAGGCCTCTAGGAATTCCCGTGTGTGTCTTTGTTTAGCCTGTCCCAGTATGGATGTATTGTCTCAGCCGAACTGGTGTCCTTCTTTGTCTGTGTTTAAGGATACTAATGATAGTTGGTCATTTGGTGGCTAGTTTCCTGCCCATCTGTCCGATGTAATGTTGGTTTCAGTCCTTGCAGGGTGTTTTGTATACAACGTTCATTTCTGTTGGTACAGGAGTTGTTTCAATGTGGTGATAGGCATTATGGTAGCCCACAAACCTTCGGGAATGGAGTGATCTAGTTGTCACCTCAGAGATGTCTTTAATATATGGAAGTGTGGATAGACTCTCTAGGTGTGTTGTGTGTCCTTCTTTAGGTCTGCTGTTTAAGAATCAGAAGATGGTGCTTATTGGATATCTGTTCTTAAATATGTTGTATAGATGTTTTTTCTTTGGATTTCCATAGTTTCTGGGTGGTGTGTGTGTTGTGGCTTGTTTAAATAATGTCCTGATGCAGCTCCGTTTGTGGGTGTTGGAGTGATTGCTCCTGTAATTGAGTATCTAACGTGTATCGTTTTACTGTGGATGCTGGTCTGCAGCTCTCCATTGGCTTTTTGTTCTACTGTAACATCTAGGAAGGGGAGTCTATGCAGTAAGCATGTTGTTTGTGGATTTCTTCTAATTTGCTGTGTTGAGATGACAAAGGTGTCATCATCCACATAGCAGACCCAAAGCTTGGGCTGGATTGTGGGAAAGACGGTTTGTTCTAATCTCTGCATGGTGTGTAGGCTGGTGGGGTGTGTATCTGATGAGCGAGTTGCAGAGGGAATGGTCTCTCTGGAACACTGATTGGGGTGTGGTCCGTTTATAGGTAGCGGACATGGTGGAGGAGAATGATGGGATGTATATGGAGGTGAAGGGGTGTAAGGTGAGGACTGGGGGGGGGGGGTCTTTCTTTGTTGCGGTTGGAGGGGTGGGGTTCAAGGGCAGAAGCGCAGGAAGTGGAGATGCGCTGGAGGGCATCATCGAATTAACTGGTAATCCGATGGAGGACGGGAAAACTTCTGGCTGTAACAGCTGCTCCTTTGGAGGTATTTTGGATGTTGGAGGTTATTTCCTCAAATTCCAGGAGCAGCAATTACTGTTTTATATGCTGTTGTATTGTTTTGGAACTTTGGGAAAACAAAGTCAAAACAGCAGCACTTTTAAAAGTGAGAAGAACAGACAAAGGAAACACTTGGTGAGGTCAGTGCCAGGAAGAGAGAGAAAGAAACATTGCTAACTGACAGAATTAGCAGTTACTGCCTTTGCTGTTGTATTCATACCACTGGACATTGGAGTGTGTCTGGGAAAATTAAAAAAGTGAAATTCACAACTAATCTTGCAGGAACCTGTTTGGGGAGGTCACAGCACAGAAACAGATAAGTGGATTTAGAAGTGTGTCTTAAAATAAGTCTGCATTGAGTGGGTTCTTTCTTGATTATATGTTTATTGAGCTATGCCTCTTGATTAAACTTCAGAGGCAGAGGGGTGACCTTATAGAGGTTTACAAAATCATGAGGGGCATGGATAAGATAAATAGATAAAATCTCTTCCAGGGCTGAGGGAATCCAGAACTAGAGGGCATAGGTTTAGGGTGAGAGGGGAAAGATATAAAAGACACCTAAGGGGCTACTTTTTCATTCTGAGGGTGGTACATGTATAGAATGAACTGCCATAAGTTGTGGAGGCTAGTACAATTGCAACGTTTGGCATCTGGATGGGTATATGAATAGGAAGGGTTTGGAGGGATATGGGCCGGGTGCTGTCAGGTGGGACTAGATTGGGTTGGGATATCTGGTTGGCATGGATGGATTGGATTGAAGGGTCTGTTTCTGAGCTGTACATCTCTGAGAGGAAATTGTAATCTTGGAAGGAGGCCACCTGGGATTTTCTAAGGTAGAATTGGTCATCCTGGGAACAGCAGTGGTGGAATAAGGGATGGTATTTTTACAGGAGGTAGGGTGGGAGGAGGTGTAGTCTAGGTAACTGTGGGAGTGGGTGGGCTTGTAGTAGATATGTGGTTAGTTGGTCACCGGAGAGAGACTAACCATAGACATCTACTACTGAGGGCACCATGCCTCAGATGAGCAGGGTTGAGATCATCCAAGCATCTTTATCTTCATCAGTTAGATACTGATCATACTTAAATATGAGGGTTCTTTTGCAAGCAGGTATTTGAATAAGAGGCCAAGCATTATTCTCATTTTCAAGGGTCAATACAAGCATTATCTTGGGTTTCTGTAGTCTTGGTTCAGTGACATTACCATAATGCCATCATGAAAGGGTAAAACAGTTGAAAATGCAGAAATAATTTGCCATTGAATATAAAGATGCAAATACAATTTAAAGCCCTTTTCAAACAAAGGCAATTGCTTCACTATAAAGTCTCAACGTAGAGATGTAATATATTGAAATAGTATTTACCAATTTTTTTGTTTGTCAGTAGCTATCAAATCTCCATGGTGATACTGATGAAGGAGCAGTGCTCTGAAAGCTAGTGTGCTTCCAATTAAACCTGTTGGACTATAACCTGGTATTGTGTGATTTTTAACTTTGTACACCCCAGTCCAACACTGGCATCTCCAAATCATATAACTTCCAGATCTTAATGAAAAAACCCCATTGTTAGACTACCAGACTTGTCAACATACCATCTAATGAAAGCAGCTCACTTAGCTGAGGGGCTAGAGAAAGTACAACACCCTTCATCATAAATCTCCAACAATTATCAATAATATCTTACCTCATACATTTTAATGATCTAGCTTAATTGTAAAGCTTTTAATTGAAAGTATTGTTTGTTCCCTAAAGTTCTAGTAGTGCTGCATTGTGACATTGTACAAAGAGCTTCTAAAGCAATGAAAGCTCAGCATTGTAAAGACCATTGTATTTTACTTTATTTTGCACTGTTTTACAACAAAGGACTGAAGGACTTGCTGTACTTTTTAAAAACAAATTAATGAAACTCAAGTCATGTTTATTCTGATGCTTAGCAAAAGCTTCAAGGTGTAGAGATGGCATAGTACCAGGGTATGTAGCGCAATGATAGTGTCCCTATGTCTAACTAGGTCTGATTTCAATAGGTGCTGAAAATGTGTTGCTGGAAAAGCGCAGCAGGTCAGGCAGCATCCAGGGAACAGGAGAATTGACGTTTCGGGCATAAGCCCTTCCTCAGGAATGAGGAAAGTTTGTCCAGCAGGCTAAGATAAAAGGTAGGGAGGAGGGACTTGGGGGAGGGGCGTCGGAAATGTGATAGGTGGAAAGAGGTCAAGGTGAGGGTGATAGGTCAGACTGGGGTGGGGGCAGAGAGGTCGGGAAGAAGATTGCAGGTTAGGAAGGCGGTGCTGAATTCGATGGATTTGACTGAGACGGTGGGGGGAGGGGAAATGAGGAAACTGGTGATAGGCACCTGCTGCAGAGATGTATACAGCAATAGCATCTC
Source organism: Chiloscyllium plagiosum (assembly GCF_004010195.1). Classification (NCBI taxonomy): domain Eukaryota; kingdom Metazoa; phylum Chordata; class Chondrichthyes; order Orectolobiformes; family Hemiscylliidae; genus Chiloscyllium; species Chiloscyllium plagiosum. Next base: position 133,149,036 of record NC_057713.1, read on the forward strand.
TGAACAGGTTTATTCAAAGAATTTTACAGTGAGATTTAGCCAATTATGACTAGTCCTGGATGTCAAGGTTCATAACCTGACAACTCTGGTTCCCAGAGAGCTGAACAGTTGATACGTTTCTCACTATGTGCACACTTTTGATGTGAAAAGCCAGATGTTACCTAAAACCTGAAGAAAGCCAGTTTGCTTGTTCCCATCAGTTGCTGCAAACTGTTGATTTTAACTGGTAACTAGGAAATAGTATCAGGAGAAGAAGAGTTTTAACCTTTACAGTTGTACATCAGCAGTTCAGTAGGTTACTTGTAGTTAGCACATTTTTATATGTAATAAATAGTAATTTTCATTAAGTTCTAAAATCTGGCCCATGTTTTCTGATAACTTGAGTCTGAGTCAATCAAAGAGGTAAATTTGGAGATTCCACTTCCTTTGACACAACCTTTAACTTTTGTGACAGCTCTGGAAATATCAGCTTGATTTGCAGTGTAGGACCCCAGTGAAACTCAGCAATTGTTGGTGCCAGTGTCTCTGCACCATACTGTGTTACGTTGGTGCCAGTGTCTCCCATTTACCATAGGCCCCATTATTCATATTAAATGATTTTCTACTGAGCAAGGCTTCACTGGAACACAACTATGGCGTTATAGGAGAATTACCTGTAATGATAAAAGCAGTCGTCACTGTGTGATCTTAGGTGCTGAAGCCATATTTTAAACAATTTAAATCGTGCAATCTGATAGCAGTGAATACTAAAAAAATGTAAAATCAATATTGTGGAATATAAATACAGTTGTTAGACAGTTATATTCATCTTAGAATAGGTGCTGCAATATATTAGCTTTACAGTTCCAAGGTTATAGTTAAATATCTTTCAAGCACTTCTATGTATTGTTGAAAAAAAGACATTGTTGTTTTGCCATTTTTTATCTTGCATTCATCAGAGCAATTACCAAGTACCACCAATGGAAAGACAACATTTTAATGTATGAGTGTGCTGGTTAATTGGCTGTTGGACCCTGATTGACAGAGGTACTGCCAAGGAGCATGCACAGATGTTGACTGACATAACTGTTAAGCTTTAAATTTTAAACTAAACAAGTTGATTGATCAAAGCATTGCCTTGCATTATGAACTAATGAACAGTTGTTACCTGTTTTGTTGAGTTTGTACCAAGTGTGTATGTAGTCCAAATAGGACCTTTGTATTTTTATACATATATAAACATCCAGAGTGCAAGTATACAACATTAGCAACAAATTTAGAATTGTTAGTTATTTTAAGCACAATTAGGATTATTTAGCAAGTGTTGTCTAACTGTAGAATCCTATCCAATGTTGGACACTTGAGTTTGTAAGCTGGTTGGATTGGTTATAGTCAGTACCTTGGCAGTGTGAACAGCAAAGCAAGATGCTCTTTGATTTTTAACTAAATGTTTTTTGTACATCTGCCCTCTACATCTAACATCCCACCAGCACTGAAACCGATATACATTATTTCTTTGGCTTGACCACCCTATGTTAGTGGTAAACAGTATGACCAACATTAAGAATGATATGGCAATTGGACAACATTTGCTAATTAAACTGGAGTGGACTAAGAAAGATGCTGATAACCAATTTGGGGATTGTCAGTCAGCCTCCCAATATGGCACCTTTGGAATGTTTAGGAAGTTGTATATATAAATGCACAGGTCTCCATTCTTTGAAACAGAAAGAACAGCTACACCTGCATCAACTCAAACAGATGATACACATTCTATAGTTCATTTCTTAGGACAATGCCCTGACCAATGACAGTTTATCTACCATCCAATCATCACTCTCTTCCACAATACCAATGCCCTAACCAAAGAGATGGCTAGAAAATGGGAAGCCTTCAGGAAAGAAATAACAAGAGTCCACACACAATATATCCCTGTTAGGGTGAAAGAAAAGACTGGTAGGTGCAGGGAATGCTGAATGACTAACGAAATTGAGGATTTGAAAAAGAAAAAGGAGGGAGCATTTGTCAGGTATAGGCAAGATAGATCAAATGAATTCTTGGAAGAGGAAGTGGTGGAGGCTGGTACAATAGCAACATTTAAGAGCCATTTGGATGGGTATATGAATAGGAAGAGGTACATAGGCCAGGGACTAGATTGTGTTGGGATATCTGGTCAGCATGGACAGGTTGGACTGAAGAGTCTGTTTCCATGCTGTACATCTCTATGACTCTATAAAGGCAGTAGGAGTATACTTAAGAGAGAAATCAGGAGTGGAAAAAGGGGACATGAGATAACTTTGGCAAACAGAGTTAAGGAGAATCCAAAGGGTTTTTACAAATATGTTAAGGACAAAAGGGTAACGAGGGAGAGAATAGGGCCTCTCAAAGATCAGCAAGGCAGCCTTTGTGTGGAACCGCAGGAGATGGGGGAAGATACTAAATGAGTATTTTGCATCAGTGTTTACAGTGGAAAAGGACATAGAGCTAGATATCTTGAAACACATAGAAGGGGATAAATCCCCAACACCTGATCAGGTGTATTCAAGAACTCTGTGGGGAGGTAGGGAAGTGATTGCTGAGCCCTTTGCTGAGATATTTGTATCATCAATAGTCACAAGTGAGGTGCCGGAAGACTGGAGGTTGGCAAACGTGGTGCCACTGTTTAAGAAGGGTGGTAAGGACAAGCTAGGGAACTGAGACCAGTGAGCCTGACCTCGGTGGTGGGTAAGTTGTTGGAGGGAATCCTGAGGGAGAGGATGTACATGTATTTGGAAAGGCAAGGATTGATTAGGGATAGTCAACATGGCTTTGTGCATGGGAAATCGTGTCTCACAAACTTGATTGAGCTTTTTGAAGTAACAAAGAAGATTGATGAGGGCAGAGCGGTGTGATCTATATGGACTTCAGTAAGGTGTTCAACAAGGTTCCCCATGGGAGATTGGTTAGCAAGGTTAGATCTCATGGAATACAGGGAGAACTAGCCATTTGGATACAGAACTGGCTCAAAGGTAAAAACAGATGGTGGTGGTGAAGGGTTGTTTTTCAGATTTATTTTAGATTAGATTAGATTATATTAGATTACAGTGTGGAAACAGGCCCAACAAGTCACACCGACCCGCCCGAGCATAAGAGGTACAGTTAGTAAGTTTGCAGGTGACACCAAAATTGGAAGTGTAATGGATAGCGAAAAAGGTTACCTCAGATTACAACAGGATCTTGACCAGATGGGCCAATGGGCTGAAAGGAGGCAACTGGGGTTTAATTTAGATAGATGCGAGGTGCTGCATTTTGGGAAAGCAAATCTTAGCAGGACTTATACATTTAATGGTAAGGTCCCAGGGAATGTTGCTGAACAAAGTGACCTTGGAGTGCAGGTTCATAGCTGCTTGAAAGTGGAGTCGCAGGTAGATAGGATAGTGAAGGTGGCGTTTGGTATGCCTTCCTTTATTGGTCAGAGTATTGAGTACAGGAGTTGGGAGATCATGTTGCAGCTGTACAGGACATTGGTTAGGCCAGTTTTGGAATATTGTGTGCAGTTCTGGTCTCCTTCCTATTAGAAAGATGTGTGAAACTTGAAAGGGTTCAGAAAAGATTTACAAGGATGTTGCCAGGGTTGGAGGATTTGAGCTATAGGGAGAGGCTGAATAGGCTGATGCTGTTTTTCCTGGAGCGTCGAAGGCTGAGGGGTGACCGTATAGAGGTTTATAAAATCATGAGGGGAATGGATAGGATAAATAGTCAAAGTGTCTGCCCTGGGATGCGGGAGTCCAGAACTAGAGGGCATAGGTTTAGGGTGAGAGGGGAAAGATGTAAAAGAGACCTAAGGGGCAACCTTTTCACACAGAGTGGTACGTGTATGGAATGAGCTGCCAGAGGATGTGGTGGAGGCTGGTACGATTGCAACATTTAAAAGGCATTTGGTTGGGTATGTGAATAGGAAGTGTTTAGAGGGATATGCATATAGCTGGGTGCTGGCAAGTAGGACTATCCCAGGTTGGTAGGGATATCTGCTTGGCATGGATGAGTTGGACAGAAGGGTCTGTTTCCATGCTGTACATCTCTATGACTCTATCTGCCATCTTATCATCATACCCCTCCTTTCCATTGGTAGTTTGACAAAGATACTTCGACATAGATGTCTATTCTCAGCAATACTCAGGTTCTCAATAGCAAGTCCAAATGACTATTTGTATTACCTATAAATAAAAGCTAATAGATATTTTAATGAATAATGCTCGATTTTTCTTACTTTCCAGATTGCTGTACCAACACATAGCATGCTTTTCCAGTTTTTGCTATAAAAGATACTGTTTTAGATGAAGAAAACTGAATGGTGGCTTTACTTCTTTAGTCTCTGGTATGGGTAAGATGTGACAAAGGAGTGTGGGCGGGGAAACACCAAGACTGGAGCAGAGACTGGAGCAAATATCTATAATGTTTCTTTTGAAAACTGGTGAAAAATCAATGTTGGTTTATTGTAACAAGAGGCATGTTTCAAAACAAACACTTATGCTTACAAAAAAAAATTCCTCTTTATGCATCTATCTACTCCAGCTTATTAAAAGCTTCACCTTATTTTTCCAAAGTCATTTGTTCAGGTAATAATTTTATTGTGCTCAAGATGATGCACCTTTACAAACATTAAGCAGCTTGCACCCCACCTTAAAGAAAATATTTCTCATTTTAAAAACTAGATTAAAACGTTTCCCCACAGTGGAAATAAAAAAACTAAATTTGAGTATCTGCACTGAAAATTTAAATTTTGTATCCTCCGAACTTAGACTTCCTTATTCCACTGCATTTGGATCTCGAGAATTTCAGTATTTGTAGTGTAGTAAATACATTCCATGCAATAACAGGCATCCTGTTGATTGGTCAAAGCATTATGCAACAGCAGTGTACTCTAACCTCCTAAATGTTCTTACTTTAAAGCTTTTCTTTTAATAAAGTACAAAAGGATAATGCTGGACTACCATCCATGTACAAAAGTTATTAGTGTAAGATATACATAAACGTTTTTCACTCAATTATTAAAATTCTGAGCATGTATGCTGCAACCTTCTATGTTCTGGATTTTCAGGAATAATACTTAATGTGCGTTTTACCAATCAGGACTTGTTATAAAATAAATAGTTATAAAGGATCATTAAATATTACCATCTTTTTCAGTTGGTTCATCTTTAGTCACTTGTGAAATTTTTGGTTATGCACGAAGGATTGGGCGGTCAGGAGCTAAAAACTAGTAAGCAATAATCAATACAAACCAAGTGATGACTCAACACCAACTCATAGAAGATCACACCTTGTGCATTGATGACTGTAGTGCTGCAGTATGTCAATTTCATCAGCATTCACAATCAAAATAAAATGAAATGAACACAACAAAAATTGAAAAGTTTTAAAAATCAAGTAATCAAAAGGGCTTATGATGGGAAGTAAATTTTAGAATCAGTGTGCAGTATAACTTATTACAAACCTACAATTTTTGCCCTAAGTTACCACCACTTCAGCAATATTAAGCTGTGGTAATGTGAAAGCCAAAGCAGAAATAAAATGCCATGGCTTATTTAAAATATAATTTATAGAAAAACTACCTGACCAATTTAGTTCCCTTTAGGTGCCGTATTCACACATGTACAAACAGCAACACGATAACTTCAAATGTTACAATTTGACAACAAGTAGGTCATTTCACTGTGAATATATGCAAAACACAAACCGGCATATAAAGGCAGTGAACCAAACTGTTTGGAAACCTGATTTTATAAATATTGCTCACGTAAACTGCAGAGAATTTTGTAGTGACAGCATTTCTTCATACAATTAAGTCCAAAGCAAATTAAAGTCACGTAGAGGAGAAGTATAACCTTTCTTCCCCGGCCCTGAGCTTCCAATCAAGAATGAGGTGAAGTTTCCAACAATGGTTTTCTCTTTCCAGTTGGTTTCAGCATGTGTTGTCCAAACTATTAGAAAGAAAAAAGTATAAAATTTCATCATTAAGTCAATTCCAATATTCCATTCATACAGCATTTTTAACCTTTAATTAGACCTTCAGAATAGAACAAATCAATAGATATAATAAGTGAAGGAATGAAGGCTGAGTGAGTTAGAAAGATGACTAATAGTTTGATTCTGAATTGAACTTGAAAATAGAATTGAAAAACAGAATAGGGCCCAGACATCTGTAGACTCTAAAACCAAAGGTGGGGAAATAGAGGCGGCGAATGTAATAAAGGTTAGAGTTAAAGGACTAAGAGGAGTGATAGAGATAGAAAGTTAAAAGCTAGCAGATATTGCAGCATTTTGAAAAATGCATTCTTTCTATAAAGTAGAAGAGGACATCACAAAATAAAATGTACAAAATTTAAAGACATTACCTCAACTTCAGATCAGTAGCTTCATGTTTCTGAAACACTATTTGAAAAGAAATGAGTTTTGAAAAGCTGCAATAAATTTCCACTGACCTTTGGGGGTTCTGTGCTCGCCTGGAAGTCAGAGTCTGAAGGTCGATTTTCACTACAATGATCATTTTTGTAGTGATGTGCAAATTTGCGTTTCAAAGCTGCTGCTATTAAAGCTGTTGGATCTGCAGAACCTTGGTCTAGTTTCGGCTTTAAATTATCCACAGATCTGTAATGAAATTATTTTTGTTTTTAAATTCAAGTCACTTAACTGCACTTTACAACACCAGTTGAAGCTACTTTCCATTTACATCAAATTTTATTTCCTTACCATCAATTTTCTAATCCATACCATACAAGTAAATTTTACCACAAACGTTTTAACAAGCTAATGCAACATATTCTAAAAAATTAGCTATTGTATTATTTTTACTGTTAAAAGACTAACATTGTCAAATACTACATCAAGAAATTTTTTTTGGTTCATCTTCATTATCGCTTGTATTTTTGAATGTTCATTAATTTGAACTTACCTGCTACTGATAATAATATATGATTAGTCTGATTTAACATTGTCTCCTTATCAGAAGGCGACGCACTGGCTAACCTTCAATCCCTCAATGTAGTTTGCGATTTCTCAGGAATACTGATAAATTGTGGTCTGTGTATTGGTTGACCTAATTGAGAGTGTTATCGCCCTGAGAAATGATCCAGAGAATGGCTCTCACCTGATCAAGTGCAATAGGTGAAATGTGTGCTCATGTTCTTTCTGTTCATAAAGAACAGTCCCGTGTACTAATACATATACTTTACAGTACGTGAAAGCGTACCAAACTTCAAGCATGACTTGACAATCCTAAATCTTAATGCGCTCAGGTTTAATTAGCAAACCTAGACAATTGGAGAAACACATCTAATGTTGAATAGTATTTTGAACTTTGGAAGCAGGTGTTGCTGGCCGTGTACACAGTCACTAACTTGCCGGTTGAAAATACAAAACACGTTAATGATCAGGATGAGGGGACTGGGGCATTCTGGCGAAGTTCGCCAATGATACGATGTTGGGCAGACCCTCAACTATTTACAATCTCAAATGATCTGCAAGCAGGGACAGATTGTAACATAACAAAATTCTCAAATGCTACTAAAATAGATGGGAAAGCAGGCGGTGATGAGGCAATAGAGTTTACAGATGGATATTGATGGGCGAGGAGAATGGGCCTGAATCTGACAGGTGGAGTTTTATGTGGGTAAGTGTGTGGTTGTCCAGTTTGGCCAGAAAAATAAAAGTTGAAACTTTATTGCTGGAACAGCACAGCAGGTCAGGCAGCATCCAGGGGACAGGAAATTCGACGTTTCGGGCACAGGCCCTTCTTCAGGAATGAAGAAGGGCCTGTGCCCGAAACGTCAAATCTCCTGTTCCCTGGATGCTGCCTGACCTGCTGTGCTGTTCCAGCAACAAAGTTTCAACTTTGATCTCCAGCATCTGCAGACCTCACTTTCTCCCAGAAAAATAAAAGGGCAAGTTACTATTTAAACGGGAAGCAGATGTAACGTGCCAGTGCATGGATTGAAGGAAGTAGGTACGCAGGTGCAACATATACTAAGAAATGCAAATGGAACCCTGGCATTTAATGCCAAAGGATGAATTATAAAAGTAAAGAAGTGTTGTTGCAATTATATACAGGCTTTGATGAGACCACATCTGGAGCAGTGTATCCAGATTTGGTCTCTTTACTTGAGGAACGATGTGGAGGCAGTTCAGAGGGAGGGTCACCAGATTGATTCCAAGAATGAAAGGAAGTACTGGTCTATGAGGGACAGTTGAATGGC
>NC_057713.1:133157286-133180919 GCF_004010195.1 Chiloscyllium plagiosum
GGGGGGGGGGGGGGGGGGGGGAGAGAGAAAGAGTCTGACTGAGGTTTCTAAAATACTAAAGGGGATTGATAAGGTGGACTATGATCAGATGTCCCTCTTTGTGGCACTGTGTTGACAAAGAGGGTACATATAGAGTGAGAGGAGATAGGTTCAAAACTGAGATAAAGAGAAACTACATTTCTCAGAGGGTTGTGTATCTGTGGAACTCACTGCTGCAGAGTGCAGTGGGGGCAGAATCAAGCAACACATTCATGAAATATGTTTCTGATGAAAAGCAGGATAAAATGATGTGGTGAGCAGACAGGAAAGTGGAGATGATTTCCCCTTTTTTTTCTTGCAAATTGTCCTGTTGAAATCAAGGCAAAAAGTTTTGACAAAATGGGTCTTTCTGCAATAGTTGTTTGGTTTCTCATTTTTGTTTAAAACTACCAATGGATATTGAGTGTGAGCAGCAGCTGAGGTTAAACGAACCCAGAAGACTGCAGCTAAGGTAAGACAGTTTGTTTTAAAATTACTTACTGGTAGCGGGCAGCGGTGTTTTTTTTTCTTCACAGAAGGAGCGGGGGCAGCCGGGAAGGAAAGTTGTGAGTATATAAATCAGGAAGGTGGCTAAACTCGAGACTCTACAACTGTAGTGTCTCCCACCCGCCCTCCTCCTCTAACCTAGTTAATAAGGACTCTGGTTTGTTAAGGTAAGTATTTTCTATTTCTTTATCAGTGACTGGTTAAAAATTTACCCTTTTGGTTTATCTGTTAATTGATTTTAGAAAAAGACTATAGCAGGGAGGTATCAGAAAGTATTTTAACTCAAATTTATACAAAGTAATAAAGTAATTAACTAAGCAGAGATGGCTGGGCAGGTGATGTGGGAGCTGGCTGATCCCATTGTGAATGGCAGTGACCACATCTGCAGCAAGTGTTGGTTGCTGGAAGAACTCCGGCTCAGAGTTGATGATCTGGAATCCGAACTTTAAACACCGCGGCACGTCCGGAAGGGGGAGAGTTACCTGGACGCTTTGTTTCAGGAGACAGTCACACCTGGGAGATTAAGTAATTCACATTCAGTTAGTGATCAGGGACATCAGAATGTGACTGTAAGTGAGGCAGGCAGGGGGAACTTGAGTTCAGGAGTGCAGGAGCCTCAGCCCTTGACCTTGTCCAACAGGTATGAGATTCTTGCTCCCTGTACGGATGAGGAAAAGGGCTGTGGACAGGACGAGCCAACTGACCAAGGCACCATGGTGCAGAAGGGCATTCAAGAGGGGGGAGCAAAAAGACAAGTGGTTGTTATAGGGGATTCTATAATTAGGGGGACAGATAGTATCCTTTGCAAGCCGGATCGGGAGTCTCGCATGGTGTGTTGCCTGCCCGGTGCCAGGATGTGGGACATCTCCGACAGGCTTGAAAGGATATTGGAGCGGGAGGGGGAGGATCCAGTTGTTGTGGTCCACGTTGGGACTAACAACATAGGCAAAGCTAGGGTGGAGGACCTGTTTGGGGATTATCAAGCACTCGGAAGGAAATTGAAGTACAGGACCTCAAGGGTCATAATTTCCGGATTACTGCCCAAGCCATGTGCCAATTGGTATAGGGATAAGAAAATTAGGGAAGTAAACACGTGGCTAAGGGATTGGTGTGGGCAAGAGGGATTCCATTTCATGGGGCATTGGCATCAGTTTTGGAACCAGGGGGGATCTGTACCGTTGGGACAGTCTCCACCTGAACCGATCTGGTACCAATGTTCTAGCGAAGAGGATAAATAGTGTGGTCAGTAGGACTTTAAACTTCTGAGTTGGGGGAAAGGGAAAGTGAAAGCGACAGGGAGTATGGAGTTAAATGGAAAGAGCACCATTGTTAGGTGCAGACTAAGCACTTCTCCAGAAGATTTTCAGAGTCCTCTTGACTGACTTGTTTCCTCACAATCACAGAATTATTCTGATGCAGAAGGATACCATTCAACCCATCATGCCTCTACCAGCTCCATTACCTACTGTCATTCTGCTGACTTTTCTCCAGATCCTTGAACATCATTACTCTCAAATGCCTAACCAATGCCGTCTTATTGCTCTTATTACCTTTTATAACGCTCTATTACTTTACTTTCTTGAGTTAGGAAATAGGAATATGAGAAGGAGGATTAAATTTCATCTTGGATGACCTCTCAGAACTGCGCATGTTACAAGGGCAGAGTGATCGCTCTCTCTCAGTCCCAGACAACGTGAGACACAAATGCCATTTTGTCAAGTGAAAAAATGAGCTCTTCAGTCAATGTTTCATTGTTAACATGCACTTTATAATCTCAGAAACAATGTGCAAAGCCCCTCAAGGTCTCACAAAATAAATCTCACTGGAGACATTATTAGCTCAAACCATCCAAAAATTATGAGATACGAAGGCCAACTCAATGGATCATCTGAAGCGCCAGCAAGTGAATCAAATAAGCTGGTGCATTCAAGGACAAACAATGTCATCGTGAAAGCTTGGCTTTACATCAATATCAAATAATGAAAATTCAATTTAATGCAATTATGAGAGATGAATTTGAACCCTATTCTATGTTTTAGTACATGTCCATTGACCCATAACATCTTGCTGAAGCTCAAAGAATCAAACTAATCCTGGAATAGTGAGCTTGATGGACAGCTTTACTTTATTTAGGTATTCAGGGGATGTGAGTAGTTCTAGCTGGGCTAGCATTTATAGATCATTACTGATTGCTCTGGACAAGGTGGGGGTGAGCTGCCTTCTTGAACTGCTGCCATTGCTGGGACAGAGGTACTCTCACAGTGCTTTAGGAATGATTATATAAGTTCAGCAAAAACAGCAACCCCATATAAGAACAAAGGCAACTACTCAGATTGCAGCAACAATTGAGGCTTCTTTCTGATGAGCATTATGAGGAATGTAATTGCCCATACTCCTCCTGCCACCCTCCAGGTTCTGGCTGAATGCAGATTAGATTAGATTACTTACAGTGTGGAAACAGGCCCTTCGGCCCAACAAGTCCACACCGACCCGCCACATACCCAGACCCATTCCCCTACATTTACCACTTCACTTAACACTACAGGCAATTTAGCATGGCCAATTCACCTAATCTGCACATGTTTGGACTGTGGGAGGAAACTGGAGCATTGAGCCTAAATCCCAGTGAGATCTCAGCTTGGGAAAATCTACAATTGACATGATCTTTTCCGTACAACAGTGACAAGACAAATGCCATAATCAAAGGAGACCATTATTATTGGATTCGTCATTCTCATCAAGGTCTTCACCCATGAGAGCAAAGGCAGTTGAGAGTCTAATGATGACCATAAATAAGTGCAACACTTTTCATTATCATTGAGAATTCTGTAAACATTGCCAATTGTCCAAAAAGCCCCTCTGGTTCATTAATGTCCTTTCGGGAAGGAAACTGCTGTCCTTGCCCAGTCTAGCCTACGTGTGACTTCAGATCCACGGCAATGTGGTTGACTCTTAACTGCCCTCTAGGTAATGAGGGATGGGCAATAAATGCTGGCCTGGCCAGTGACACCCACATTCGGTGATTGAATATGTAAAAGTCTACCTAAGTTATTGGAGAAAATTGGCTGGCCACCAAACCTGCTCAAGGTTTCCTTGATAACATATGGTCAAGGTCAGCGAGCATGGAACAGCACCTGAACCTTTTAAGAACAACCGTGGCGTGAAACAGAGTGGTGTTCTGACACCAAAATCTTTCACATGCTCTTCTCTGAGCTGCTGTTATAAGTCTTCTGCCATCTATCGAGAGTGTCTGTTACAGAGCAGAACAGTTTTGATTGTGATCAGTGTCATCGCTGTTGTGTTATCACCTTTGGAATTGCAACCCTTTAAAAGAATAACATGCCAAATGAACCAAAGATGTTCCACATGACCATAAGACTCAGGTTGTATGTACTGTAGCACGCAAGGCACAGGTTGTGTCTGGCAATAACTCTGCATGGTATATTTACTTTTAGTGTAAATAAACTCACGCTAGATCAGTAAGTGAACAGGATTTGTGCAGGTCATTTGTGTTATATTTTGATAAAGCAAGAGTATCATTAAAAAACAGAAATTGCTGGAGAAACTCAGCAGGTCTGGCAGCATCTATGCAGAGAATTCAGAGTTAAAGTGCGAGGTCTTGCACTTTGGAAAAAAGAATACAAGCATGGACTACTTTCTAAACGGTGAGAAAATTTGTAAAGCCAAAGTACAGAGGGATCTGGGAGTGCTAGTCGAGGATTCTCTAAAGGTAAACATGCAGGTTGAGTCCGTGATTAAGAAAGCGAATGCAATGTTGTCATTTATCTCAAGAGGGTTGGAATATAAAAGCACCGTTGTGCTACTGAGACTTTATAAAGCTCTGGTTAGGCCCCATTTGAAACACTGTCTCCAGTTTTGGTCCCCACACCTCAGGAAGGACATACTGGCACTGGAGCGTGTCCAGCGGAGATTCACACGGATGATCCCTGGAATGGTAGGTCTAACATACAAGGAACGGCTGAGGATCCTAGGATTGTACTCACTGGAGTTTAGAAGATTAAGGGGAGATCTAATAGAAACTTACATGATATTACATGGCTTGGAAAGGGTGGACGCTAGGAAATTATTTCCATTAGGCGAGGAGACTAGGACCCGTGGACACGTAGAATTAGAGGGGGTAAATTCAGAACAGAAATGCGGAGACATTTCTTCAGCCAGAGATTGGTGGGCCTGTGGAATTCATTGCCGCAGAGTGCAGTGGAGGCAGGAACGCTAAATGTCTTCAAGGCAGAGATTGATCAATTCTTGATGTCACAAGGAATTAAGGGCTACGGGGAGAATGTGGGTAAGTGGAGTTGAAATGCCCATCAGCCATGATTGAATGGCGGAGTGGACTCGATGGGCCGAATGGCCTTACTTCTACTCCTATGTCTTATATTAGTTTAGAGATTAAAAATCAAATTAGGCTTCCTGAAATTGTATTGAAATACCAAGTTAGACACAATAGCAGGTTTACAAAAGATAAACATTAGACGCGCTGGTATTATTACTTAGCCATGAATTTGATGGTTACAAAACAAAGCTAAAACAATCCATTCTTATTAAACAAGTGGCACATTCCCAACAAAATTGTGACAGCATAACATTAAAATGCTCTCATAACCTGAATTGTTTGCACCTCAAAATTTTCAGATTCTCATTTTGATTTCCTAAAAGCTCAAAACAATTTTTCTCGTTTTGCTTTGTGCCACATCCTCTCAGTTTTTTTCATTTTCTTACAAGTAGTACCAAGTTCATTGTTCACAGCCATGCTAAATTGCCCATAGTGTTAGGTAAGGGGTAAAGGTAGGGGTATGGGTGGGTTGCGCTTCGGCGGGGCGGTGTGGACTTGTTGTGCCGAAGGGCCTTTTTCCACACTGTAAGTAATCTAATCTAATCCTCTCAGTGTTTTTCATTTTCTTACAAGTAGTACCAAGTTCATTGTTCACAAAGGCCAACTCAATCCCTAGAATGTAAGGAGTTTGTTTTATTTGCTATCCCAACTCCCTCACCTTCTCCTAACCAGTTGAAATAAAAAGCTAAACATTCGGGAAATGTTCAGCAAGTCAGCCAGCATCTGTGGAGAAATAACCGAATTATTCAGGTCTGGGAAGTGAGAAATCTTTACGTTTCTTTCCATCGATGCTGCCTGACTGCCTGCTTATCTTTATAGTGCATACTTTTATGTTTATAAAACAGTTATTGTAAATAGAGTTATATGTTTCCAGTGTGACGATTCTGAAATAATCTTAAAATTTGACTAGAGATAAAGGATAACATAAGTGACAGTTACAAACTCCATTGTTAACATCTGAAGAGCCTTAGTGAATTGGTGAAAAAAAACTAGCTAAGAACAAGGGAAGGAATCTTAAAAATACGTACTTCTTTACAGAGCGTAGCTTCACTTTATCAATGTCTTTTAAAACATCCAACATGTTTGGCAGAGTTGGTGGAGTATGACTAGTTGTAATCTGACTACTGTCAGCTTTCTTTCCTCTTCTTTCTTTGATGAGGTCAATCACAGATTGACTACGCTGGAAAGCAGGTGAGGGTGGTACAGGTGGGGGAGGTGGTGGGGGAGGTGTGGGAGCAGCACAAGGAGGAACAGCACCAGGTGTCACTGAACCAGAGGGAATAAAGAAAAACAACAGAAATTTCAGTCATGAATATTTTAGAGACTTATTCACAAAGATGCACTGGAATTGCATAAACAATCGCCATGTTAAATTCTCTGTCACATCTACAAAATACATTCTCTGCATGTTTATTCAACAAAAAGGTGAAGTATTACATCACAGTTCTATTGCTTATTAGTTATATAGTAAAATTCAATAACTTTATAAAAGGCCATAGCTTATGAACTGTTTTGTAAAGTAAGATGAGAAAGAAATGAGAAAGGAGAAATCAGAATATTGAGTCTGGGGGGCACCAGATTGCCTTTTCATCACTGGACCCCAGGTGCACATCCAACTAGGTAGCTGGGAGAAAAACCCTTCCCACTTCACAGGCATCTCACATGAAAATAAATCATTAGTATCAATCTAGTTTCTGGATGACTGACCCATAACACAAAATTGCCTGAAAATTCAACATTAAATGGGCAATTTTAGTAAATAAGGATACAACCTGTTCACAAAATGGAAGATATCAGAATGGAGCAGTAATAATTGCAACTAATATAGGCTTAACCTTTGTTCCATCAACCCATGAATGGTACCAACTTTTAGCTGCACATGTAGTACCTAGAAGGGTACTAATATCCTGGGTGGGAAATTTGCTGGTGCTATTCGAGTGGGTTTAAACTAGCTCAGCAGGGGGATGGAAACCCGAGGTCTAGTTCCAGTGCACAGGAGGATGAGAGCAGGGAGGAAAGGGACACGGTTTCATGCTCACAGGAACAAGCTGTTTTGAAGTGTGTCTACTTCAATGCCAGAAATATCCAAAAAAGTGAGCTTGCAACATGGATAGGTACTTGGGACTTCGATGTTGTGGCCACTTCGAAGACATGGATAGAGCAGGGTCAGGAATGGATGTTGCAGGTTCCAGGGTTTAGATCTTTCATTAAGATCAGGGAAGGCAGTATAAGAGGGGGAGGTGTGGCCTTGTTAGGTAAGGATAGTATAACGGTGGCTGCAAGAACTTTTGACGAGAACTCGTCTACTGAGGTAGTATGGGCTGAGGTTAGAAACAGGAGAGGGGAGGTCACACTGCTTGGAGTTTTTTATAGGTCTCCGCAGGGTTCCAGGGAGGTGGAGGAGAAGATTGGCAAAATGATTCTGGGTAGGAGTGAAAGGAACAGGGTGGTCATTATGGGGGATTTTAACTTCCCCAACATTGACTAGAAATGCTATAATTCTAGTACATTGGATGGATCAGTATTTGTCCAATGTGTACAGGAGGGTTTCCTGACACAGTATGTCGAACGGCCAACAAGAGGAAAGGCCACACTGGATCTGGTGCTTGGTAATGAACCAGGCCAGGTGTTTGATTTAGATTACAAGGGTAGGAATAGGGCCAGTCAAAGACAGAAGTGGGAAGTTGTGTGTGGACCTTGTGGAGATTGGAGAAGTGCTAAATGAATATTTCTCATCTGTTTTCACTCAGGAAAAGGAGAATATTGTAGAGGAGAAGAATAAGATATGAGATATTAGACTAGAAAGGATTGAGATTAGTAAGGAAAGATGTTATCAATTCTAGGAGTGAAAGTAGACAAGTCCCCTGGGCCAGATAGGATTTATCAGAGGATTCTCTGGGAAGCTAGGGAGACGGCGTTGGAGCCTTTGATCTTTGAGTCGTCATTCTCTACAGGTTTAGTACCAGTGGACTGGAGTATTGCAAATGTTGTGCCTTTGTTCAAGAAGGCCAGCAGAGATGACTCAGGTAATTATAGATCAGTGAGCCTTATATCTGTTGAGAGAAAAGTTTTGGAAAGGATTATAAGAGGTAAGATTTATAATCATCTAGCAAGCAACAATTTGATTGCAGATAGTCAACATGGTTTTGTCAAGGTCATGTCAAGTCTCATAAATCTCAAGAGTTTTTGGAGACGGTGACCAAGCATGTAGATGAGGATAGGGCAGTTGACGTGGTGTACATGGAGTTGAAACTTTATTGCTGGAACAGCACAGCAGGTCAGGCAGCATCCAGGGAACAGGAGATTCGACGTTTCGGGCACAGGCCCTTCTTCAGGAATGAGCAGAGAGTGTTCAGCAGGAGAAGATAAAAGGTAGGGAGGAGGGACTTGGAGGAGGGGCGTGTTTGAGCATGAAGGAAATCTCGGGTATGATGCCTCTGATCGTGTACAGTCATGTTTGAAGCAGATGTTGAGCAGACAGCTGTGGCTGATGTTCTGATTATGTTCTGTTAATCTTTGTTCATTCATACCATAGGTTCATACGAAGTTTCATAATCGACAGGCACATGCTCCTGGCAGTGACACCTCCTGTCTTAGCTTCTCATACGATGGCAACACCCTGGCCTCACGTGGTGGTATGTGTCTGTTTCTGTACATATAAATATGTGCCTCGTAAGTACTGCGCAAGTGTTGCACCTCCTGCGGTTGCAAGGGAAGGTGCCGGGAGTGGTGGTTGGGTCGGTGGGGGGTGTGGATCTGACAAGGGAGTCGCGGAGGGAGTGGTCTCTACGGAAAGCTGACAGGGGAGGGGAGGGAAATATATCCTTGGTGCTGGGGTCTGTTTGGAGGTGGCGGAAGTGACGGCGGATGATCCGTGTGATAGATTTAAGGCAGGTGTCAGAAGCAGGTTCTTTACTCAGTGGTAAGGGCTTGGAATGCCCTACCTGCCAATGTAGTCAACTCAGCAACCTTCGTGAGATTTAAACAATCCTCGGATAAGCACATGGATGATGATGGGATAGTATAGGGAGATGGGCTTAGATTAGTTCACAAGTCGGTGCAACATTGAGGGCCGATGGGCTTGTTCTGCGCTGTAGTGTTCTAAAATAGAATAAAAAATGTCCTATGGCTTGAACAATGTCACCTTTGCCCTGCAGGTTACTGCAAGTGCCAGATAAAAAAATGGTGCGACAATAGGGAGAGAATGAAATGAACTAATCAGTTTGATGGATTGTATCATACTAACACAAGGTTTGACTGTGAAAATGCAAAGTGGAATAGGGAATTCATTGTCAAATCAGGTGCAGAAAAAGAAATACAGCCAAGCTGCCAAACTTGCAGATGTAAAAATAATTTGTGAAGAGGACATAAGGAGGCTACAAAGGGACATAGGTAGATTCGGTAAGTGGGCAGAGTTCTGGCAAATGATATATAATGCTGGAAAATTGTTGAAATTGCTGATTTTGACTGGAAGAATAAAAAGCATATCTAAATAGTGAAAGACTGAAAGATCAAATGCTGAGGGATCTGGGTGTCCTACTGCAAAAATATAGATAGCAAAGCAACAATTCAATGTCAGAATATGAACAAACAATCCTCAAAGTCTGTCCCAACAAAATAACTTGTAACCTTTAGAATTGGCATGAGTAGGTACATATGTACAAGTGGGTACTGTTTGAAACAATGATTTAATTGAATATTGTATATACCTGCCGCAGGACTTCTTTGTTCTTGTATAGTTACAATCATTGCAATCTGTTCTCGTAACTTAGCAAGCTCATTCTCCAATACATGGATTTTTTCTAGTGCTGCGTCACTGGCCATTGTGGGAGCTGCAGATTCCTTTTTACAATTCCTTAAATTTGGTAAAGAAGTTTGCCTGCTAATAGGCTTTGCACAAGATGAACCCTCATGTTCAGAATCTTCACCACCTTCCAGTGGAATTTCTGATCTGTGAACACAAGGATGAAATGCTGGCAACTTAACTAGAGTTTTTAAAAAGGAAATTTAAACATGGACAATATCCCGTATAATTAAATGGTCATAAAGCTACTTATTGCTTTACAATTTCAACTCTTAGGCAGCATTGTTCACTGGCATTGTAAAAAATAATCTGTATATTAAAAGACTCAAGTATTTAAAATATTACCTTGGGTTTGAGAGATGCAATTTTTATTATACTGACTATTTGAACAATGAGTATAATGTTTAAGTGTATAGTTATGTTTGACTGTTTCTGCTATAAATTTGGTAAAATAACTTGTTTCTGGGAGACACAGGATGGCTGGTTCATGCTTCAAAAAGGAACTTAGTTAAAATAACAGTTTACAGCAACTGCTGAAAGAAGAATGTACTGGTTTTCGTCAGGCTTACAGGCGGAAAGTGGATTTTACAGGAGAGGACAGAGAGTGAGTTTGAGAGCTGCTAGCAACTGGATGGTTTCCCTTGTCTTAGAGTAATAGAGTCATAGAGATGTACAGCATGGAAACAGGCCCTTCAGTCGAACTTGCCCAGGCTGACCAGGTATCCTAACCCAATCTAGTCCCATTTGCCAGCACTTGGCCCATATCCCTCAAAATCCTTCCTATTCATATACCCATCCAAATGCCTTTTAAGTGTGGTGATTGTACCAGCCTCCACCACATCCCCTGGTAGTTCATTCCGGGACGCACTACTTGTGTGAAAAAGTTGCCCCCTTAGGTCCCATCTAAAGTTTTCCCCTCTCACCCTAAACCTGTACCCTCTAGTTTTGGACTCTCCCAACTCAGGGAAAAGACCTTGTCTATTTATCTTATCCATGCCCCTCATAATTTTATAAACCTCTAAAAAGGTCACCCCTCACCCTCCGAAGCTCCAGGGAATATAGCCCCAGCCTATTCAACCTCTCCCTAAAGCTCAAAATCCTCAAACCCTGGCAACATTCTTGAAAGGATTCAGAAAAGATTTACAAGTTTCACAACATCCTCCCTATAGGAGGAAGAGCAGAATTGCACACAATACTCCAAAAGTGGCCTAATCAATGTCCTGCGCAGCTGCAACATGACCTCCCAACTCCTGTACTCAATACTCTGACCAATAAAGGAAAACATAACAAACACCTTCTTCACTATCCTATCTACCTGCGACTCCACTTTCAAGGAGCTATGAACCTGCACTCCAAGGTCTCTTTGTTCAGCAACACTCCCCAGACCCTTACCGTTACGTATCTAAGCCCTGCTAGGATTTGCTTTCCCAAAATGCAGCACCTCGCATTTATCTAAATTAAACTCCATCTGTCACTCCTCAGCCCATTGGCCCATCTGATCAAGATCCTGTCGCAATGTGAGGTAATCTTCTTCATTGTCCACTACAGCTCCAATTTTGGTGTCATCTGCAATCTTACAAACTGTACCTCCAATGTTCATATCCAAATCATTTATATAAACGATGAAAGTAGTGGACCCAGCAGTGATCCTTGCGGCACACCAATGGTCACAGGCCTCCAAGTCTGAAAAGCAACCCTCTACCACAACCCCATCTACCACCTTCCTGGGACTTGTTCGTGGACTCAAGCTGTTCAGCTATCAGAGAACCAATCACAGAGTACAACACGGAAACATGCTGACGAGATAGCCCAACCTAATCAAATTCCATTTGCCACCACTTGGCCCATATCTCTCTAAACCCTTCCTATTCATATACCCATCCAGATACCTTTTAAATGTTACAATTGTACCAGCCTCCACCACTTCCACTGGCAGCTCATTCCATACACTCACCACCTTCTGCGTGTAAGTGTTGCCCCTTAGGTCTCTTTTACATCTTTCCCCTCTCACCCTAAACCTGTACCCTCTAGTTTTGGACTCTCCCAACTCAGGGAAAAGATTTTGTCCATTTATCCCATCCGCGCCCCTCATGATTTTATAAACCTCTATAATGTTACCCCTCAGCCTCCGATGCTCATGGGGAAACAGCTCCAGCCTCTCCCTATAGCTCAAATCTTCCAACCCTGGCAACATTCTTGTTAGTCTTTTCTGAACCCTTTCAAGTTTCCCCAACATCCTTCCAATAGGAAGGAGACCAGAAGTGCCTGCTATATTCCAAAAGTGGCCTCTCCAACGTAGTGTACAGCCACAACATAACTTTCCAACTCCTGTACTCAGTGCTTTGACTGATAAAGGAAAGCATGCTAAATGCCGCAACATGACCTCCCACTCCTGTACTCAATACTCTGACCAAACGCCCTCTTCACTACCCTATTTACCAGAGTCTCCACTTTCAAGAAGCTATGAACCTGCACTCCAAGGTCTCGTTGTTCAGCAACACTCCCTAGGGCCTTGCCATTTAAGTGTATAAGTCCTGTTAAGATTTGCTTTCCCAAAATGCAGCACCTCGCATTTATTTAATTAAACCCCATCTGCCACTCAGCCCATTGGGCCATCTGATCCAGATCCTGTTGTAATCTGAGGTAACCTTTTTCGCGGTCCGTTACACTCCCAATTTTGGCGTCATCTGCAAACCTACTAACAATACTTCCTACGCTTACATCCAAATCATTTATATAACATGACGAAAAGTAGTGGACCCAGCACCGATCCTTGTGGCAATCCACTGGTCACATGCCTCCAGTCTGAAAACCAACCCTCCACCACCACTCTCTGTCTTCTACCTCTGACCCACTTCTGTATCCAAATGGCGAGTTTTCCCTGTTTTCCATAAGATCTAACCTTGCTCACCAGTTTCACATGGGGAACTTTGTCGAACGCCTTACTGAAGTTCATATAGATCACATCTACTGCT
Source organism: Chiloscyllium plagiosum (assembly GCF_004010195.1). Classification (NCBI taxonomy): domain Eukaryota; kingdom Metazoa; phylum Chordata; class Chondrichthyes; order Orectolobiformes; family Hemiscylliidae; genus Chiloscyllium; species Chiloscyllium plagiosum. Next base: position 133,169,945 of record NC_057713.1, read on the forward strand.
CTGCCCTCATCAATCCTCTTTGTTACTTCTTCATAAAACTCAATCAAGTTTGAGAGACATGATTTCCCATGCACAAAGCCATGCTGACTATCCCTAATCAGTCCCTGCCTTTCCAAATACATGTACATCCTGTCCCTCAGGATTCCTTCCAACAACTTGCCCACCACCAATGTCAGGCTCACTGGTCTATAGCTCTCTGGCTTGCCCTTACCACTTAAACAGTGGCACCATGTTAGCCAACCTCCAGTCTTCCAGCACCTCACCTAAGACGATCGATGATACAAATACCTCAGCAAGGGGCCCAGCAATCATTTTCCTAGCTTCCCACAGAGTTCTAGAGTACACCTGATCAGGTCCCAGGGACTTATCCACAAACGAACCAGCTATTTGTTGCTCTGAAGTTAGTTTTGAAGCAGGTTGATAGAGATAGAGGCAATAAAGTTTAAAAAGGTAATTCCAGAGCTTTAGCCCGAGAAAGCATAGCCACCAATGACAAAATGCTGGGAGAACTCATAAGACAGGAATGCGAATGTCTTGAAGAGTTGTAGAGCCAAGGAGGTTTTTGAGATAAGCAGTAACAACACAATGAAGAGATTCCAGGGTAGGGAAAGAATTTAAAACCTTTTGCAGATAATGACCACAGCAATGTCGGGTGACGGAATATGATGGAGAGTTCAACACCACCAGTTGAATCAAGGTTACAGCAAGAGGGAATGCTGGCAAGACAGCACTGGCATTGGTGAGTCTGGAGGCAATTGCAATTTTCTTATCCTCACAGATCATTTACAATACTGTTATCAAAACAGTACTAGAAAAATTTAGGCAATAATTGACAAAAAGATTTTTTTTGGTGCTACATTTCAGCATTGTGGGCTATTCAACATTCTTGATAATTTGCCTAAAGCAGTACATAGCTCATAAAACCATTTACAACATACTCCAGATTTTAACAATAGAATGATGATAAAAGAATACCTCAGCTTGCTAAATGACTCCCCCTGGTCACACACAATCCAGCCTACGTCAGCCAGGGAAGCAACTGCACCATACTCTGACTCTGAAAAACTTTGAGCTGCTTTGCCAAAGCCATGGAAAATCTATTAAAGATGTTTTAATAAGAAGATGATTATTCTCTGCTCACAGTACCAAAATCCTTATCGGTTCTCTACGTTAATGTTTACTATCTGTGGTTTAAAGACAACTTGGGACAAAGTTCAGAGTTTGAGACCATTCTTGGGAAGCTAGCTTAAAACATCTAATTACATTTAATGATCTGTTGAAGAATTCTACAGCTAATACCGTACACAATTCTTTGGTAAATGCATGTGGATACGTTGTAATCAATAATTTTCAGTGGAAAATATTCTTCATTTGGATGATTTTTGCCCACCCAAGCATATAGAAAAATAAAATCAGAAAGATGCTTATTCCTTTGAGGTTACTAAGTAAAAACATTTTGATCCTACTTCTAGATAGGAATACAATTGCTCAGGTAATTTAAATGCAATTTTTACATTTTTAACTTATGCTCATACAGAAAGTTTGTTGATAGTATAGTGTGTACAATTTCCCCATCCGATTTCCTCTAGGAACTAATGGTATTAACGCTCCTGGGATGTACACACTGCTTCACTGCTAGCTAATCTTGAAATACACCTGGGTGTATTTGTAATAGCTCATCATTTGTAAAACCAATATATATATATTGTGCATTTGTTGCACTCATGCCATCTTCATGTCACTGCCACTTAAAAGTAAAAATGAATAGCTAGCAGAACGGTTTATACATATTCATGGTAACTGAAGCTGTAAGCTCCTTTCTGCTTCTGATGTCTCAGTATGCACACTCAGGTCAATCTTAAAAAAAAATTCCCAGACACATCATCATAATCATGAGGTCATTAATTAAGCCTGTCTCATTACACATTATTAGGTCTAGGATAGCCAGCTCTCTGGTTGGTTCCAGAATGTACTCATCAAATAAACTGTCTTGAAGACGCTATGAATTAATTTTCTGAAGTACCTTTGCCAATCTAATTCTCCCAATCCACATGTAGATTAAAGTCACTCATGATTCTTGCAGTATATTTCACACATGTCCCACATACATTCTTCCTGTATGCTCCATACTCCTGTAAAGGGGTCGATATACTCCTCCCACACGGAACTTCTTGACTATTTCTTATCCGACAGTCGATTGTCTTAACTCGGCTGAACTGCTGGTTTGCAATTCAGAGTGATGCCAACCACGCAGGTTCAAATCATTGCAGCTTGAGGTCCCCCCTCCTCGAGCTCTTCCCTCTCTGGAGTTCTGGTGACCCTCAGGTTATCTCTAATAACAGCAGCACTATGGTTGTTGGGGACAATGGTGATTTTATTTCTTGTCTCTACTAAAGCTGATCCTACATCCTAATCTTTCAAATTAAGCCCAATTAATGTCATTTGATTAACAGAGCAACTCCACCAGCTTTCCCTACTCTGTTTTTTCAATATGTGCAATGCACTTCCACATTCGGGTCCTAGCTTTGATAACCTTTCAACTGTCTTTGCAATACCCATCAGGTCATACATATTTACTTCCATCTGTGCTATCAATTCGTATTTTTGTTACAAATGTTTAAACTATTTTTACAATCCCTGGCCTGATGTATGAATGCTAAAGAATATTTGTACATTCTGTACGTTCCTGCTGAACCTTGGTAATTATTACCCATTTTGCTGCTCTGCTCTATCGTTTTGCTCTTATCCGATACTTTGCCGCAAAACCACTCACTTGAATCCTTTCCCCAACCTAGTTAGGTGTCAGATTTCTGGTCCCAGCACAACTTAGCTGCAGGACATCCCAATGGTACAGCCCCCATTTTCCAAAATACTGGGGTCAATGCATAAAGGAATCAAAACCTATTCCCCCAACACCAATCTTTGAGCCACTGATTAATCTTTGAACTTATTTACCCGAAGCCTAATTGCCTGTGATTCAATCAGGAATCCAGCGATAATTGCTAAAGATTAGCCTCTGGCTGCTGATATACCCTCTTTCCCTAGATCTATCCATGTTGTTGGTACTTATATGGTCCACCACCACTGGCTTCTCCCTTTTAGTCTAGTTCATTTATAAATTTAAATTTATACTCCAGTTCAGCAGTGTATTATCAAAGCTATTGCTTTGGTTTAGATATTAAACTTAACGTCCTGCCTGCTAATTTAGATGCATTTAAAAGATTGTACTGCAATCTCTACCTGAAATAGAAAATTATTCAAATAGCCAGTTCATCTATTTGTATAGTTTTATGTTATATTATTATGGTAGAGGTAGCTAGATTTGTATGGTAGAGGTAGCTAGATTTGTAATAAACAAGGAGTTGAACAGTTATTGGGGATAGAGAGGAATATGGAGTAGTCAGATCAGTTACAATTTTAACAAATGACAGAGAAGGCTCAAGGACTGAGTGGCTTACTCTTGCTACCAATGCATGTTTGAATGTTTCAATTGTAAGTTTCTCTTGAGGCCAGAGATGTCCTGAACTCGGGTTGGGTAGTTGGGTCAGGTAAGTTTGAGGAGCATAAACTGCCTCAAGAGGGTGACTGGGGTCTGTGGCCATGCTGGCTAATCACTGAGTCACATCAAAAATTAATTATAAAATTTCCAGGCTTTTGTATATAGGCAAGCCTTACATATGTAGCCCATATTAGAGACATCTGCACTGAATCCTTGTCAGCACAACTCAGTCCATGGTGACTCTGAATTTCCTGGGCAAGTAGAGCATGTGACACCCAAACCTGTTACAGAAACCTGATACATAATACAGTTTTAAATCCAGATTTCTCTGATCTGAACTTTAGAGGGTTTGGGCTATTACGTTTCATGCCTCAACTGGACAAACATAACCTTGCATGCAACTCCAGACCAAAATCTTTAGTAAACAATTATAGGCACTGACCTGTAGCAGGTACACTGCACAGTTTGATCAGAATGTGAATAGAACTATCAGGAAGAGAGAATAGAAAAAGGCTGGCAAATACAGAAAATAATAAGACATTCAGATATCAGAGGACTTGTGTCAGGTTATTGATAAGCATTTTACAGTAATAATTTATATAATCTCAGAATGGTTACAAGCACATAAGGAGTCAAAGAGGGTGGTGCTGGAAAAGCACAGCCGGTCAGGTGGCAAAGAGCTTATGCTCAAAAGGTCGATTCTCCTGCTCCTTGGGAGCCGCCTGACTGGCTGTCCTTTTTCAGCACCACACTCTTCGATTCTGATCTCCAGCATATGCAGTTCTCACTTTCTCCCACAAGCACATAAGGATGGCCTGAAAAGTCTACCTGAAGGAACAATTCACCTAGCAACCTCCTCCCCCACTACAAAAGCCCTGCATATTCTTTATCAGAAGGTAATAATTCAATTCTCTTAGCTCAGAAAAGTTTATACAAAATCAAAAAATAAAGACTCGAGGAAGGATTCCAACGCTCATCACCTTAAAGTGATTCTAAGTGTTGATATTTCCTTATATCATTTACTGTAGGTGATTAGCCAAGTATGAATCAAGTAGAAACAAAGTTTAAAAACAGAACAATCAACTAAATGTCTAGATCACAAACTCCTTTTGGCTTCTTCAGCATCTTGACAATTTGTAGTACAGCCATTTCTAAAAATCAATTCAAAAAGTGACAGCTAAATACTAACCTTCAAACGCAATTAAAACATTCTTCACCCAAGTTACTCAGAGCAGGGTGATGAAGGTTAAATTTTAGATTTAAGTGAATTAGCAACAAAATAAACCAATCTCACTTAGTTCTACTATTTTTAGCGAGGATATGTGAAAGAAATAGAAACTGCAACTTTAGTGAATAACATGACAGTTATGGATTTTTCAACCAATCTGTCAATTAATACCAAACTCAAGTTTATTTTATGTTCTGGGTAAGATACCTTTACAATAAATATTAATAGAACCAGTTAGGACACTCAAAAGATAGAGACCAAAACAGAGAAACCATAAATAATATTGAGTAAAAAGGTAAATATTTAAGAAGAATCTGAACTTTAAAGCAATTTTTCACTTCAAGGCTACCTACAACCCACAACTGAAAACATTCTATCCACTTTTGTTAATTTGCAATATTCTAAACAAAATTTCTTTGCTTGACATTGAGACACCAAAACTATAGCACATTCACTTTTTTTCTCCTATCACTATCAAGCAGAAGAAAATGTACCATGTTTTGTTTCAGACTACAAGTCTCAATGAAATTAATAGTGCAAGACACTGAGCCAACTTAGTTCTAACAAGACAAGTTCTCAATTTTGACTTCCAGTAAGTTAACTAGCTCTCAAACCTTTTTGCTTGAAATATTTTCCAAATAGATTAACAATCGTGATGTCACACCTAAGTTGTACTATGTACTACTAAGAAACTTCTACATGCAAAAAAAGCTATTTTAATAATGTTAAGAAAACAAGTACTTAGTCATAGATACAAATGATATGTGGTGAGCCTGCTTTCTACTCCGGACTCTAGTGTTGGTGTGCAATGCTCCTGTAAACTGCAGATAGGACAGCTGGACCCACTTGCAACTTGTGATTTGGATTTTACATCACTCCAAAGCTCAAAGTCTTTTCAGAGATCCACACTTGAGAAACACTAAGAACTAACCCGAACCAATAATGGAATTCATTTTTTTTCTTTTCAATCCAGATGACATGTTTAAGAAATAATGACGTGTGAATATCTGTCACATCTACATTTCTCCTCACCCAATTTTAATTGTAGCACAGACATTTGTATATCAGCACTGATACACAATTACTTCAAACCAAAGCTTTATATAGGACCCTAAAAAAATTCTACAAAATAAAAATTGAGTCACTAATCAAGCCACAATGCTTCTGCGATATAGAATCAAATTTCTCTTCACTGTCCCTGAGAGAGGATTACTATCTAACTCCTAGTCATCTGTCAATATTGTCTTGAACCAGCTACATGAACTGTCAAACTAACTGCATTACTCAATATCAGTGTTTCTTCCCAACCACGGGTACAAACCAGCCACTACTGCAGTTTGCCACTATCACAATAAAAGAAGTTTGAAAAAAAACTTTACAATTCTCATTTATTTTTACATTAGCAATTATTCCTCTATTTACAACATTAAGGAAACTAATAAATATTCAAACAAGGTTTGTTACCGGTTTGAGTGTGTGGTGCTGGAAAAGCACAGCAGGTCAGGCAACATCCAAGGAGCACGAGAATCGACGTTTCGGGCCGAAGCCCTTCTTTCCTGACTCCTCGGATGCTGCCTGACCTGCTGTGCGTTTCCAGCACCACACACTCAACTGATCTCCAGCATCTGCAGACCTTACTGTCTTCCTTTGTTACAGGTTTGTCTTACCTGAAAGTGAACTCTTGGACATGGTTTAAGAGGGAGGCTAGAACCTATTCTGCGAATAATACTACGAGATGAACCATATGGCTTGTTTGACCAAAACGGCTGCAAATGGAAAAAACAATTAGAGAATAGATCTCATGAGAAGTCAATTTTCAGTTATAAGTGAATGCCTGAATTACTGACAAATCACATTATGAGGTTAAATTTTCCTTTAAGTTGTTTAATTTTGATTATCTACAATTCCAAAATGAATAAATGTAATTACAGGCAGTTTGAAACACCATGTAAAAATAAAGAATAACATGCATAAATTTAAAGCTAGCCTCTGCAATGGTGAGCAAGAAACCATCAACTGTTGTAGAACCACATCTGCTTCAGTGCCCCGTAAGGAAGGAAATCTGTCATATTTACATAGCCTGGCTCAAGCAAGCCGCTCAAGGGCACCAGGGATGGATAACAAATTCTGATCTTGGCAGTAATATCAATTCCATGAAAGAATAAATTTAAGCAAGGACTGAAATCCTGGATGAAAACAAACAGTGTTGGAAATCACAGCAGATCAGACAGCATCCATGGAGAGCGAGCAAGCAATGTTTTGGAAGTCTCTACAGTAACTTCACTGAAGAGTCATCTGGACTCCAATGTTAGCTTGCTTTCCCTCCATGAATGCTGCCTGACCCACTGATTTCCAGCCTTTTTTGCTTTCAATACAGATTCCAGCATCTGCTGTAATTCGCTCCTGAAATCCTGGATCCTTAGTTCATGTTCAGACCTATGTATATAAATTTTGATTATCTGCATAATCTCAGAGGGAAATTATATTTTGAATTAAAAATATAAATCAGGAAGGAAATATTTAACTTACTGAATCCATGTCTATTCCAGCATATTCCAACATCATTCTAATCATCTGAGCAAGGAATTAAAGCTGCGTCACAGCTTTGCAATCCACATTATTTAGGAGTCTAGAAGCTTTATGCATTGTTCAACTGAAAGATATAATATAATCAGACAGCTACATACAGTCAAAGGTAATTTAAAATAAAAATCATGAGACACGTTTTAATTGTTTTATTTTCAATCATGAAAACAGTTCACCTTGGGACAAATAAGAGCTAAGATACTTTTTAAGCCAACAGCAGTTGAGCAAAAAACGTTTATCAGAAGATACTGTATTGCTTCTGTAACATCCTATTAAAATCTTTCTGCTTTGGGCCTTAAACCTCAATTAACACCATATACAAAGCTCAACTGCTTCAATGGTGCTCAAATTTACTATTCAAGAAGTAACCCCATTGTTCATTTGTGTAGTTATGTTATTGGCATTATATTCAGTACATTAAAACAAAATGAGATTAAAGTGAAGCTCAGCCCCTAGTAAAGCTGTTCCAATACAGACATATAATTGACATCTATCCAACAATGTAGAAAGTTGCCCAGGTATGTCCAGCACACAACAAGCAGGACAAAACCAAGTCAGTCAATTACTGGCCCATCAGTCAACTTTTGATAATTGGAGATGCGATGGAGAGTGTCATCAACATTCCATGAAGCAGCACTTTGACTAGGCTATTGTTAAGCATTGATGCTTAGTTTGGGTTGTGTCAGGGTCACTTAGCTCCTCACCTCTTCAGAGATCTAAATCAGACATGGATAATAGAGCTGAAATCCAGAACAACAGTGAGAACTGACTTTGCCACCAAGGCCACATTAAAACAAGTGTGACATAAAGCAACCCTAGCAAAACTGGAATCAATGAAGATTGGAGAAAACTGGTTAATGCTGTACCTGGCAGTTATTGGAAATGAAGCATCTTACTTCAGGACATCACCATAGGAGCTCGTCGAGAGAGAGTCCTAGACCCAAACATCTCTAACTCTTATCAGCAACCTTCCCACCATCATAAAGTCAGAAATTGGAATGTTCGCTGGTGATTGCACAATGTTCACGACTCCTCAGACATTGAAGCAGTCCATGCGCAAATGCAGTAAGACCTGGACATTATCAAAGTCTGGGCTGGCAAGTAGCATTTAATCACACAAATGCCACAATAGCAAGACAGAATCGAACCATTTTCTCTTGACAGTCAATTACATTATCACTGAAACCCCAATAGGGGGCATTCCACTGACCAGATGTTGAACAAGATAGCTTACTTGTATTATTGCCAGACTGTTAATCCAGAGACACAGATAATGTTCTGGGGATCTGCGTTCAAATCCCTCCACAGCAGCTGGTGGAATTTGAATTCAAGAAGTCTTGAATTAAGATTCTATTGATTGTTGATTGTCAGAAAACCCGATTTGGTTCAGTAATATCCTTTATGGATGGAAATTACCATCCTTACCTGGTCTGGCCTATGTGTGATTCCAGCTGTGGTTCAGTCTTAACTGTCCTCTGAGTAATTAGGGATGGGCAATAAATGCTGGCCTAGCCCAGCGATGCCCTCATCCCATGAATAATAACAAAAAAAGGTTAGCCAAATAATTGCTCTGGCTACAAGAGTAGGTCAGAAGCTAGGAATCCAGCAGTGAGAAACTGACCTCCTGACTTCTCAAAGCCTGTCCACCATCTACAAATGAGAGGAGTTGGAATACTCCCCACCTGCCTGGGCAAGTACAGCTTCAATAACACTCAAGCAGCTTGACATGATCCAGAACAAAACAGCATTCTTGATTAGCACCACATTACACAGATACACTCCCTCCACCACTGACGCTCTGTAGCAGCAGTGTATTTCATCTACACACTGCAAAACTTCACTAAGGCTTCTCAGACAACACCTTCCAAACCCATGACCATTACCACCTAGAAAGACAAGGACAGCAGATACATGAGAATACCACCACCTGCAAGATCTTCCCCCTCCTCCCCCCACAAGCCACTCATCACCAAGACTCAAAAGAAAGATTGCCATTCCTTCAATGTCATTAGGTTTGCCAGTTTACCTAGGCCCAATAGGTTGCAGCAGTTCAAGAGCACCTCATTCCTGATGAAAGGCTTATGCCCGAAATGTAGATTCTCCTGTTCCTGGGAAGCTGCCTGATCTGCTGTGCTTTTCCAGCACCACACTCTCGACCACCAGCTGAAACACAATGACAATCAGCAATAAATACTGGCCTAGACAGCGATGCTCACAGCCCACGAGTGAATTAAAAAAGTTTAGGATGAAACCATCCTAACACTCAATTTAAATTAAAAAGGTATCCTATATTACTTTATATTTTTAAAATCTGCATTTCCATATTAAGATTGCTTTGCTTTTTAAAGTCTATGCTCATGGATTTCAACTTCTTCTGCCTATGTTATGTATTTATCAATTTTTAACACAATTTAATGTTCGGAATGATATGAGTTCTAGATTGTGTCTAAACATAATCATAAATGTCATAGTTAGGGCTAGCTACACTGAAGATTTAAAAGTGATGATGGTCACCTCATAAATCAGAGAACTAAGCAATAATAAAGAGTGAACCTTGATTCATGCAATCCAAACAAAAAGGTACATTATAGCTAGCTGGATAAGCAATCAGATGCAAATCAGCAGGAGATTCAATTTCTTCCAGCCATATTCAAAGGGTGACTGGAAACAATGAATTTGCTTCAGTACAAGGTATAAATTATTCATCTTCTCAAAGTATTCAGTAACAGAAAAAAGTAAACAAAAAAATTAACACGAACCCAAATCCCTCGCTGAACATAAAGGTGCTGTTAGTAATCTTAAATTTTGAAAGCCGATTTGCCTGATGATGCACGTCACACCCATTACAGAGGTTTATTTTGTCAGTCATATAGCAGGGGCATCAACATACTCAATCCCAGCCTAATAGCCAAAGTACTGTTTGACATTCCAGACATTTAAAGCAATATAAAAAATTACTAAACGTGACAATCATGTTCATTTCATGGCTGTGCAAGCAAATACCAAGATGATTATGTGTTGGCAAGCAACACGTACAATAATGCTTATTGGACACAATTCAATATTAGAACAGCATTTTGATGACCATGAAGATACAGGGATCCTCTGAATTTTCAGATAATGTGATTGATGGTTCTGATAGCAAAAATAAAACGATGCAACGTGCAGAAATAACAAGAGCCCCTCCTTCCCACCGCCAAGGACAGCATGCAAAACAAATGGTTTCACATGATTGAATCAATCATTGGGGTCTGAGTCACACAGCCGGATTGGAGTCTGTCTCAATTCTAGCGAACCCATTAATAACAGGCTTCGCTCTCCCTGGTGATCGGCAGGACCACATGTCAATTAGATATTCTCTGGTCCGGTCCAGTCCAATCCACTCTGGACCTGACCTTCCTCACCTCCCTCCAAGAGCCACTCCACTCTGGCCCCTACCCTGTCCACTCTCCAGCCCCAACCTTGACAATCTCTGGCCCCTGCCTGTGCACTGTGGTCGCTCTCTGGCTTTTGCGCTCTCCACTCTATGGCCCCGTCCTGTCCACTGTGTCCACTCTCCAGCCCCTGTCCACGGTGAGTCCACTGTCCAGCCCCTGCCCTGTCTGCTTTGTGTCCATTCTCCAGCCCCTGCTGTGTCCACTCTCTGGCCCCTTGTGTTGTCC
>NC_057713.1:133180953-133191733 GCF_004010195.1 Chiloscyllium plagiosum
TGTCCCCTGTCCCCACCCCCCAGTCTCTGTCCCCTGTCCCCACCCCCCAGTCTCTGTCCCCTGTCCCCCCCAGTCCCGGGAAGGGGGGGAGGCCCTAACGATCGTGGCCGCGTGGTGAATATTTAACGCGAAAGGGCGGCCTCGGCACCACCTCACCGTCACCGTCACTCACCGACCGCTGCTCCAAAACTAACACGATCAACAAAATAAAACCGGCTCGCGCCCGCGGAGCCCAACCGTCAGCGGTGGGTGGGGGAGGGGCAGTAAGACGCCGTCTGATTGGCTGGCCCCCCGCGCACGTGGCTGTGAGCCAATGAGGTGGCGCGGTGTGAGTGGGTGGCCCGGGCTCGGGAGCAGGTACAGCGGCGATCACTTGAGGATTGCAGGAGGTGCTTGGAGCGGCGGTGGGGGGGGGGAAAAAACCGAGTCATCGATAGGCGCGGGGTTACTGTGCAGGAGCGGCCGCTCGCTCGCCAGCCCGGGAGGAACAAGGTAGGCCAAGGCGTGTACTCGACTCCGGGGCCCATGCGGCCTCAGGGCTGGGCTCGACCCGGCCCCCACAGTGACACCCTCCCTCACCGGCCCTCACACGCTCATATCACAGCTTTCATTTCATTTACACTCCGTCCTGTTTTAGGGCTGGTATTCTTTCTTTTTTTTTAAAAAAAAAACGTTGCTGGAATTTAGGCCCGCACTTAGAATCTCGTCTTTTTTTTTCACTGAATAAAACTGTTTTCTCTGTCCAGTGACGGGCTGAGCTTCTTCCCGGCTATTTTTGAACGAAGTGTTTGAGCAAACGGGTTTTGGTTTTTCCTTTGTGGTTTACATGTGTGTAAAATTTCAAAGGTGTGCAATCACAGTTGCTGGCTTACAATGAATAAGGCAGGTTTTGCAGAGGGCACACAAGGCTTTGATGGTCTCGCCATTTTTCCATGAACCCTGTGACCTTGGATCTAACACTAAAATGAGAACATTACATCACAGAAGGAGGTTTGCCAGCAGTAATTACTAATTAGTCTCTCTCCATTTTGGCACCATCCCTCTTGATAAATTATGTGAGGTGGAGGGGTGACCTTAGTGAGGTTTATAAGATCAGAGTCATAGAGATGTACAGCAAGGAAACAGACCCTTTGGTCCAAACCCCCCCCCCCCGTCCATGCCGACTAGAAATCCCAACCTAATCTAGTCCCATTTGCTGGCAATTGGCCCATATACCTCTAAAGGTGAAAGTGAGCACCGCAGATGCTAGAGGTTAGAGTCAAGAGTGTGGTGCTGGAAAAGCACAGCAGGTCAGACAGCATCCGAGGAGCAGGAAGATCCATGTTTCAAGCAAAAGCTATTCGTGGATGAAGGGCTTTTGCCCGAAACATCAATTTTCCTGCTGTTCGGACGCTGCCTGACCTGCTGTGCTTTTCCAGCACCACGCTCTCGACCCATTTCCCTTAACCCTTCCTAAACATATACCCATCCAGATACCTTTCAAATGTTGCAATTGTACCAACCTCCATCACCACCTCTGGCAGCTCATTCATTACATGTCCAACCCTCTGTGTGAAAAAGTTGCCCCTTAGGTACCTTTTATATCTTTCCCCTCTCACTCTAAACCTATGCATTCTAGTTCTGAACTCCCCAACCCCAGGGAAAAGACATTTGTCTCTTTATCCTATCCATGCCCCTTGTGATTTTGCCATCCATGCCACTTCTTAGCCCATTGGCCCATCTGATCAAGATCCTGTTGTAATCTGAGGTAACCTTCTTCGCTGTCCACGCCACCTCCAATTTTGGTGTCATTTGCAAACTTACTACCTATACCTCCTAGGTTCCTATCCAAATCATTTCTATAAATGACAAAAAGTAGTGGACCCAGCACCAATCCTTGTGGCACTCCACTGGTCACATGCCTCCAGTCTGAAAAGACTGGCATAAGAAAGGTGAATGACAAGGGCCTTTTCCCTCAGGATGGGTGAGTTCAAAACTACGGGCATATTTTTAAGGTGAGAGGAGAACGTTTTAAGAAGCTTGTAAGTTTACTCTCTGAGTTGGTAGGTTTGTTCTCCTATGTTTTATCACCATACTAGGTAACATCAGTGAGCCTCCGGTGAAGCACTGTGTTCTGTCCTGCTTTCCATTTATCTGTCTTGGTTTATTGTGGTGGCTGTTATCTCTTCCAGTTTTTTTTCTGAGAGATTGGTAAATCGATGTTTGTTAATGGAGTTCCAGTTTGAATGCCAGTCCTCTAATAATTCACCCAGTGCTGCTCAGAAGTCCTTTTGTCTGCGTCCCTCTGGTTGAACTTCATCCCTCATACTCAGACGGCTTTTTCCGTGTCTGAGTGCTCAGTCCAAAGATTCTTTATCCAAATATCTGAATTGTCCGTGTTATTGCTGTGTGTAAGCATGGCCTGTCCTTTTTTTTAGATGTCACGGTAGAATGCAAAGCCAATAGAGAGCTACAGACCAGCGTTTACAGGAAAGCCACACACAATGACCAGATACTCAACTACAGAAGCAATCATCCCGGCACCCACAAAAGGAGCTGCATCAGGACATTATTTAAACGAGCCGGAACACATTGCAGCATCCACGAGCTAAGAGAAGCCGAGGAAAAACACCTATACGGCATGTTCGGAAACGACGGGTACCCAATAAGTGGAGTCACCGATTCCTATACACAGACCTAAACAAGAAGACACAACACGTCCAGAAACTCTAGCCAAACTACCATGCATTAAGGACATTTCAGAGATGACGACCAGAATACTGCAGCCCCAAGGCATCATGGTAACCCACAAACCTACCACCACATTGAAACAACTCCTGATGAATTTAAAGCACCCTGTACCAACAACCAGCAGAATACACGTCATACATTAAATACCTTGCAAGGACCACAACAAACATTACGTCGGACAGACGGGCAGGAATCTACCCACCAGGATACATGAGCACCAACTAGCCACCAGGATACATGAGCACCAACTAGCCAACAAACAACATGACCAACTATCACTAGTATCCATTGACGTAGAGGAGGTTCAATACATGTATCCTGGGACAGGCTAAACAAAGCCATGTGTGGGAATTCCTAGAGGCCTGGCAATCAAACCGGAACTCCATTAGCAAACATTTCGATTTGCACCTCAATTACCAACTCCTCAGCAAAAGAACGGAAGTGATATCACCCACCACAATAAACCAAGACACACAACTAGCAAGTGGGACAGAGCACCAGCGCTTCATTGGAGGCTTGCTGATGATGTGACTGAGCATGGTGACAAAACATCTGAGAACAAATCTACCAGCTCAGTGAGCAAACTTACAACCGGAACACAATCTGAGCTACAAATTTTCTCCAAAATCACAAAGTTTTAAAAAGGATGTGGAGGGGCAATTTTTTTTTTTTAAACAAAGTGCTTCTTATGTGAATGAACTGCCAGAGAAAGTGGTAGATGCAGGTACAGTTGCAACATTTAAAAGATATTTGGAAAAATTAATGAATAGTAAAGGTTTAGAGAGATTTGGACTAAATGCAGACAGGTGGGACTAGTATAGTCAGGGAACATGATCGCATGGACTGATTTGACCAAAGGGTCTGTTTCCATACCATCAACTCTATATTGAAGTAACTGCTCTTGGTTGGAGCAAATTACTGCGGATGCTGGAATCAGAATTGGAAACAAAAAATGCTGGAAATCACAGTGGGTCAGGCAGCATCCATGGAGAGAATGCAAACTAACGTTTTGAGTCTAGATGACTGTTTGTTTGTCAGTTTGATGAACTGCTCTTGATCTCTGGTGCTTCAGCTCTTGTTTTCTTTAACAAGACTCAACAGAGGTTGGTCAGCTCAGTTAACTGGATGGTTGGTTTTCAGTACAGAGTGATACCAACAGCATGGGTTCAATTCATACACTGGCTGGCGATACCTTGAAGGATTCATCTTCTGAATTTCTCCCCTTACGTGATATGCGATGACCCCCAGTTGAAATACCTCCAATTCTGTGTGTGTCTGTCTGTCTCTCTCTCTCTTGTCTGTCTCTCTCTGTGTCTGTCTCTGTGTCTGTCTCTGTGTCTGTCTCTCATAAGAGTAGTCCAATGGTCTGGTAAGACTGTGACTACTTTAGTTGGGCTTTGGGTACTGCAATGGCTATTTTTCAATCTTGGTGTGTTCTTGTAGTCTAAATCCTGTAGCTTCACCTGGGTTTAGTACTTTGGAGTACATATGAAATGGCACTTTTTAAAAATCTGATTAGTTGTGAATGACATTTACTTAAAAGTTCACTAACATGTGAATCACTGCTACATGATCAACCCGAGTTATCTACATTGATGGCTTAAATAAAAAAATTACTGACTGTTGAGTGTGTAAGATGGAAATGATTGCTCAAATTTAACTAAATGTTATTATTGTATTCAATTTGTCATTGGCCTAATGTGTGTTTGTTTTGCAGGGAATTTTTGAGAAACTTGCTTAACACATGTGGCATAGTGGATGGTGGCACGATGAGTGGGGAGCCTGATGCCCTAGCAGTAGTAAACCAGCTGCAAGATTTAGCATCTGACCCCTTAAACAGGCGAGCAATTGTTCAGGATCAGGGATGTCTGCCTGGGTTAATCCTGTTCCTAGACCACTCCAATCCTCAAGTTGTTTATTCTGCACTTTTGGTAAGTGTTAATTTACATCAGCTGTATGTACTTCGGTTTTCAAAATTATTGATACAAGTTCAGCATCTACCAAAAGATCTTGTCTGTATCACTGTTTGTATTTATGTTTATAGTTAATTTACAACTTTCGTTAACTAAGAGCTTTACTAGTGCAACTAGGGAAAAATCAAATGGGATTATTGGGTTTTGTTCTGAGATTAAATTAATAGCTGCATTCTCTTAGTTTCACTAAATATCAGCTCACTTTTCCCTCTTGTAATTCCTGCAAAAATTTGCAATTGTAACAATTATTGAACTTGAATATTTTCTAAAAGAGATGTTAGCAAAGCATTTCATCTTATACTCATCAGGTCAATTGCAAGTACACCAAATTTTAAACAATTGCAGCAATTTGTAAAGGAAAGAAAAAGAGTTCTGATTATTTGAAAAGTCAATTCTGGCTGTGGTATTGCCATAGAGAAGTTAACTGGGAACCAAGTACTTCCTAAGCTCCTGGTTGTATAAAAAGCTAAGGCTTGAACATATTCCTTTTTGCAAGGAATGAATCCCTGCATGATGTATGTTGCTTCAAGCATGTGTAAATGACCCATGTTTCTTTAATTGATGGTGTGTGCAGAATTGGCACAGTCAGTAATGTTCAGCAGTACAGACTGTCCTCTATCAGTCCATGCTTGCAAATTCAAAAACAAAACGAAATGTGATTTTGTAGTCGGTAAGTCCTTAGTTGTCTGCTCCAAGAAAAATAATTGTAACTTCTCTCGTTTCTACTGATGGCCCTCATCTTTGTTAGAATTCTGATTAAATCTTCTCCAAAGCATTTTCATCGTTCCTGAAGAGTGATGCTCAGAAATAAGTACAATTTATTGGAAGTCTAACCATGTTTGTTTATAAATGTTTACCTTAACTTCCTTGCTTGGTTTTTGTCTCTACTTGTAAAGTCAAATAACAGCCTACTCAGTTTCTGAAATTTTTGTTGATCTGGGAATTCTTGGACATGAATCATTGAAATTTAGCAAAGTAAACAGCAAACAATTTAGCAGGGGACGTCCTATGAAAAGAGGTTGACTGGAACAGACCTATACACTGGAATTTTCAATGAAAGATAATCACATTGAAATATAACCTTTTTTAAAGGGTTTGATTGGTATTGTGCTAAGTGGCAGTTTGCAGCATTTCAGATGAGTAGTCACTGTCTTGGGACGATAGGTCAGTTGTTTTGGACTGATGGGAATGATAAGTTTTGCAGCTTTAAATTAAAGAATTTCCAGCATTGCCTGGCAGAAGAACTTTCCTGGAAAATAATTGTATTTTACCGGACACAGGAAATATTCAAAATCATATCATAATCCTACCTTGCGTACCTATTACTAACCAGCTTATGTGGCAAATGACAGAAGAATAGAATGGCATTGTCTCCTGCTGAACAAAGACTATTGGGAGAAACACAGTAAGAGTGCAGGAGAGTGGCACCTGTATTGACTGAGAGATGCGCTGGCAATTTCTTCCATGGTCAGTTGAACATGAAAAGGCATAGCACCAGCATAATATGACTGTGATTAAAATTAAATTGTTTTGACATAAAGAATCAGAATGGCCGAGTGGTTTTGCTTGACAGAGAACTATGACTTAAAACCTGCAAAAGAAATCTGCTTTTTTGAGTACCAGGTACTGCAAATTCTTTTGAAACTTCTTGCTTTACAAAGTAAGACGTTAATTATTTTGAATATTTATGAAGAAGTAAATATTTTCTTCACTTCCCAGCCACAAATATTGCCACCTGTTCTATATAAAAGCGTCAGCAGTTTTGAGTGCCTTTTAAAAAGAGCTATTTTCAGGCAGTCTGTTTATATGCTGGGCTTGTTGGTTCTCCTCTCAACAGTTCAATTTTCCCCGGTCTTATACCCTCAAAGCATTGGATCGTGTCATTAGCTTTTAAGATTGTCAATATACCAAAGTCAGAACTGGACTGGAGTTTGATATTTTTCGGGGTACTATTTAAACTGATTGGCAGAATTCAGATTTGTTTTTGTCTCCAGGCAGCGAGTTAATCGAGTTGTTTGAGCATGTGTTACATTGTTGTCTTATTGAGAACACTTGTTGCTGTATCCGTTAGTTCTGCTGCTTTTAACTCTCTTAAAATACACCCTCATCTTCATAACACTTTCATATCTAGGTATTTGTCCAAATGCCTTTTAAATGTTGTTAATGTACCTGCCTTAACCACTTCCACTGGCAACTCATTTCAAATGTGTAGCACCCTGTGTAAAAAAAAAAACTCGTCCCTCAGGTTCCCTTTTATTCTTTCCCCTCTAACCTTAAACTCATGCCCTGTAGTCATCGAAGCCCCAACCCTGGGAAAAAAACTGAGTGCATTTATCTTATGCGTGTCTCTCATGATCTCATACACTTCTGTAACTCTGCAGAAGTAGCAAGGTTGCTGTCTTGGGTGACTTTAACTTCCCTAATATCGATTGGAACCTTCTTAGTTAAAATAATTTGGATGGAGCAGATTTTGTCAGGTGTGTCCAGGAAAGGTTTCTGACTTAATATGTAGATAGGCAGGTGGGGGGGGAGCATATTGGATTTGGTGCTTGGCAACGAACCATGCCAGGTGTCAGATCTCTCGATGGGCAAACACTTTGGTGATAGTGATCATTACTCCCTGACCTTTACTATCCTTATGGAGATGGATAGGAACAGACAGTATGGGAAAGTATTTAATTGGGGGAGGGGGAATTACAATGCTATTAGGCAGGAACTGGGGCATCTAAATTGGGAACAGATGTTCTTAGGAAAACACACGCCAGAAATGTGGAGGTTGTTTAGGAAGCACTTGCTGATAGTGCTGGACGGGTTTGTCCCACTGGGGCAAGGAAGAGATAGTGGGTTGAAAGAACCATAAGTGACAAGGGATGTGGAACATCTAGTCAAGAGGAAGAAGGAAGCTTACTTAAGGTTGAGGAGGCAAGGATAAGACAGGGCTTCAGCGGGTTACAAGGTAGCCAGGAAGGAACTGAAGAATGGACATGAGAGCTTGAAGGGGGCATGAAAAAGCTTTAGCGGATATGATTAAGGAAAACCCGAAGGCATTCTACAATTATGTGAGGAACACAAGGATAGTCAGAGTGAGGGTAGGGTCACTCAAGAATTCGAGAGAGTCAGCATGGCTTTGTGAGGGCCAGGTCACGCCTCTCAAACATTATTGAATTTTTTTGAGGATGTGACAAAACATATTGATGAAGGTAAAGCAATGGGTGTGGTGTACGTGGATTTTAGCAATTCGTTTGATAAGGTTCCCCATGATAGGCTCATTCAGAACGTAAGGAGGCATGGGATACAGGGAAATCTGGCTGGATACAGAATTGGCTGGCCCATAGACGACAGCAGGTGGTGATAGATGGAAAATATTCAGCCTGGAGCTAAGTGACCAGTGGTGTTCTGCAGGGATCAGTTCTGGTGTCATCCCATTTTCTCCCCCCTTAGTGGAAGCAAAACGCTCAGAGACACAGTATAGTTTACCACCTCCATCTTTATTCCAGGCCCTGGAGGGTGAGAGAACGATCATCCATGTGCACAGTGACATGAGTTCTCGGTCTTCTGTCTCGAACAGCAGTTTCGTAATGAATTATATAGTCCTTTTGCAGAGAGGAGCATCCAGATAAGGCAACATACATATTGATTGGGTGACCATTACAATCAGCGAGCATCAACAGTAAAGATTAAGCCATCTGCTGTTACATAATGAATGTTCTTAACCTTAACTGGCTTCACATAACAAATATTTTCCACCTTGTTAACTGATCTTACATACTGAATTCTTCCACTATTGTTAAATGGCTTTACATAATGAATGCTTTTCCACCTTGTTAACCCATTACCCTTGACTCCAGCACCCCATTGTTAACTGCAAGTTCTTACATGATCTGATTCATACTCAGCTGAACCTCTTGTTTCACAAAACTCAGAACTTGACTCTTTCCCGACCTGTTCATACCCTATACACGTTCTCACTGGGACCTCTGCGCTTCGTGATTTTTCAAAAATAACATGGCTGAGGAAGTGGAAGGTTGGGTTCGTGAGTTTGCCAATGACATGATGGTTGGTGGAGTGGTGGATAGTGTGGAGGGTTTTGTAGGTTGCAATGGGACATTGGCAGGATGCAGAACTGGGCTGATAAGTGGCAGATGGAGTTCAACCTGGAAAAATGTGAAGTGATTCACTTTGGAAGGTCAAATTTGAATGCAGAATACAGGTTAAAGGCACAATTCTTGGCAGTGTGGAAGAACACGGGCATCTTGGGGTCCATGCCTATAGATCCCTGAAAGTTGCCTCCAAAGTTGATAGGGTTGTTAAGAAGGAGTATGGTGTTAACTCCAGGAAGGGTGAGAGAGGTCGACACCTAGGGCAGGAGTCTTTTGTGGATATCCCCATTTTAAACAGGTATGCTGTTTTGGAAAATATAGGGGGTGATGGATTCTCAGGGGAACGTAGCACAAACAGCAAATTTCTGGTATTGAGACTGACTGTAATGCAACGAGGGGTACATCGGCTTCCAAGAGATCAATTGTGTTAGGGGATTCTGTAGTTAGAGGTACAGACAGACGTTTCTGTGGCCAGCAGAGTAAAAGCAGAATGGTGTGTTGTTTCCCTGGTGCCAGGATCAAGGATGTCTCGGAGAGGGTGCAGAATGTTCTCAAGGGAGAGGGGCCAGCAGGAGGTAATTGTCCACATTGGAACCAACGACATTGGAAAGGAAAAGGTTGAGATTCTGGAGGGGGATTACAGAGAGTTAGGCAGAAATTTAAAAAGGAGGCTCTCAAGGGTAGTAATATCTGGATTACTCCCAGCGCTACGAGCTAGTGAGGGCAGGAAGATTACTCCCAGCGCTACGAGCTAGTGAGGGCAGGAATGGGAGGATAGAGCAGATGAATGCATGGTTAAGGAGCTGGTGTATGGGAGAAGGATTCACATTTTTGGATCATTGGAATCTCTTTTTGGGTAGAAGTGACCTGTACAAGAAGGATGAATTGCACCTAAATTGGAAGGGGACTAATATACTGGCGGGGAAATTTGCTAGAACTGTTTGGGAGGATTTAAACTAGTAAGGTGGGGGGGGGGGGGGAATAATGAGGAAAGAGATCGATCTGAGATGGGTACTGTTAAGAACAGAAGTGAGTCGGGCAGGCAGGGACAAGGTAGGACGAATAAATTAAACTGCATTTATTTCAATGCAAGGGGCCTAACAGGGAAGGAAGATGAACTCAGGGCATGGTTAGGAACATGAGACTGGGATATCATAGCAATTACGGAGACATGGGTCAGGGATGGGCAGGACTGGCAGCTTAATGTTTCGGGATACAAATGCTACAGGAAGGATCGAAAGGGAGGCAAGAGAGGAGGGGAGCGGCATTTTTGACAAGGGATAGCATTACAGCTGTGCTGAGGGAGGATATTCCTGGAAATACATCCAGGGAAGTTATTTGGGGGGCACTGAAAAATAAGAAAGGGATGATCACCTTATTGGAATTGTATTATAGACCCCCTAATAGTCAGAGGGAAATTGAGAAACAAACTTGTAAGGAGATCTCAGCTATCTGTAAGAATAATAGGGTGGTTATGGTAGGGGATTTTAACTTTCCAAACATAAACTGGGACTGCCAAAGTATTAAGGGTTTAGATGGAGAGGAATTTAAGTGTGTACAAAGCAATTTTCTGATTCAGTATGTGGATGTGCCTACCGGAGAAGGTGCAAAACTTGACCTACTCTTGGGAACTAAGGCAGGGCAGGTGATTCAGGTGTCAGTGGGGGAGCACTTTGGGGCCAGCGACCATAATTCTATTCGTTTTAAAATAGTGATGGAAAAGGATAGACCAGATCTAAAAGTTGAAGTTCTAAATTGGAGAAAGGCCAACTTTGACGGTATTAGGCAAGAACTGTCAAAAGCTGGTTGGAGGCAGATGTTCGCAGGTAAAGGGTCGGCTGGAAAATGGGAAGCCTTCAGAAATGAGATAACAAGAATCCAGAGAAAGTATATTCCTGTCAGGGGGAAAGGGTAGGCTGGTAGATATAGGGAATGATGGATGACTAAAGAAATTGAGGGTTTGGTTAAGAAAAAGAA
>NC_057713.1:133192525-133204338 GCF_004010195.1 Chiloscyllium plagiosum
TAGTGGACAGCGAAGAGGGTTACTTCAGATTACAACAGGATCTGGACCAGATGGGCCAATGGGCTGAGAAGTGGCAGATGGAGTTTAATTCAGATAAATGCGAGGTGCTGCATTTTGGGAAAGCAAATCTTAGCAGGACTTATACAGTTAATGGTAAGGTCCTAGGGAGTGTTGCTGAACAAAGAGACCTTGGAATGCAGGTTCATAGCTGCTTGAAAGTGGAGTCGCAGGTAGATAGGATAGTGAAGAAGGCATTTGGTATGCTTTCCTTTATTGGTCAGAGTATTGAGTACAGCAGTTGGGAGGTCACGTTGCAGCTGCGCAGGACATTGGTTAGGCCACTGTTTGAATATTGCGTGCAATTCTGGTCTCCTTCCTATCGGAAAGATGTGAAACTCAAAAGGGTTCAGAAAAGATTTACAAGGATGTTGTCATGGTTGGAGGATCTGAGCTCCAGGGACCGGCTGCACAGGCTGGGGCTGTTTTCCCTGGAGCGTCGGAGGCTGAGGGGTGACCTTATAGAGGTTTACAAAATTATGAGGGGCATGGATAGGATAAATAGACAAAGTCTTTTCACTGGGGTGAGGGAGTCCAGAACTAGAGGGCATAGGTTTAGGGTGAGATGGGAAAGATAAAAAAGAGACCTAAGGGGCAGCTTTTTCACGCAGAGAGTGGTGCGCAGTGAGCTGCCAGAGGATGTGGTGGAGGCTGGTACAATTGGATAGGTATATGAATAGGAGCTGAAAATGTGTTGCTGAAAAAGCACAACAGGTCAGGCAGCATCCAGGGAACAGGAGAATCGACGTTTCGGGCATAAGCCCTTCTTCAGGAAAATGAATAGGAAGGGTTTGGAGGGATATCGGCTCGGTGCTGGCAGGTGGCTATCAAAAGGGGGCATAATTTTAAGGCAATTGGAGGAAGGTTTAGTGGAGATCAGAGATAGGTTCTTTACAGAGAGTGGTGGGTGCGTGGAATGTAGAGTCAGATACATTAGGGACATTTAAGCGACTCTTGGATAGGCACATGGAAGATAATACAATGAAGAGTATGTAGGTTAAAAGGTCGGCAGAACATTGAGGGCCGAAGGGCCTGTACTGTACTATTCTATCTTTAATATATCTATAACAATATGCCTAATCATTTTATTGATGGAAACAGAGAAATCTGTTTTCTTGGTGATGAATAATTCCTCAATCTTGAGAAATTTGTTACAATTTTGTCTGTCAGCTAAAGGTTGTGACTTCCCGGCTGCTTTAAATGCCTCATCTTTTAAAGTAGAATTTCATCATGTTGCCGTAATAACCCTGTTATCAAGAATGCTTCAAGATACCTTCCTTCCATTGTTGCATGTGGGTGTCTGGATTAATGTTTTAGGCAATTAGAAGGATAGACAGAAAACTGCTACACTTAAAACTGTGATTACAGTATGATTGTAATGAAAGGAGTGTTAAAGTAATGCTATTAAAGGAGTAAAGTTGTTTAGAAAAGTCGCATTTGCATTTTCTACTTATCTTAATTGTTTTTATCAGTTGTTATTGTAAATGATTTTCCTGTTGTTAGTGATGACTAATTCAGCTGTGTTATTTTCCCCTTCTGCACCTTAGGCTCTGCGCTATCTGGCAGAATGCCGTTCCAGCAGAGAGAGAATGAAAACCGAACTGGGCATGATGCTAAGTTTACAAAATGTGATCCAAAAGTAAGGCTGGGTTACTAGTTTAATTCTGAATCTGAAAACTGCAAAGGTTGCATTCTTGGATATTCTTCTAAGGACCCTTTTCATTGTGTTGAGAGATCTCATTTCTGTGTTTGTGTAAAAGATGGGGGACAAATGTCTTTTGGACCTTGGTGTCCTTTTACTCAATGGAGATGAATGCTGCAAGCTCTGATGTGACAAAATTTGTACTCTGGGGATACATTTACCAATATCATATGATCAGTACTGATTAGCATTTCTTGTGCAGCATCATGAGTTATTCATAAAATTGTGGGGAATCCCTCTCAGATTTGTTACTGGAAGATCTATTGTAGCACCACCTATAAGTGCAGCACATGTTGCTGGTAAATATTGATAGCTTTATAATAAAATATTTCACAGGATTTTGTGCAGTTGATTTCAATTTTCTATATCTTTTTGGGGTGCGAGTATCACTGGCAGGGTTAGCCATTATTGCTAATCAGTCCCTAATGGCATGAGATTTATAGATTAATCATATATATCCTTCAATTTTGGATATTTTGAGTTTTGAATTAGTGGCATATGGGTTTTTTGTGTCTGAAGGGGCTTATAGAATCCCTAGAGTGTGAATAGAGGCCTTTCCGCCCATCGCATCTGCACTGACCCTCAAAGAGCATCCACTCAGACCCAGCCCCTTTAAGGCAGGGAGAAAAACAAACTTAATTTAATGACTAGCTTGTGTACATTCACCTCAATGAGAAGAGTCTTGTTTAAACATTTCAGACCAGACCAAAGTGTTTGGTTAAAACTCTAGTTATTTAGTTATTCAAATCTGAGAGCTGGAATTCTTTCTGCTGTGTGTACTGTGACAAGGTCAGAAGTCATACGACACCAGTTGTAGACCAACAGGTTTATTTGAAATCACAAACTTTCAGAGCGCTGCTCATTCTCGGATGACTTCATCTGATGAAGGAGCAACGCTCTGAAAGCTTGTGATTTCAAATAAACCTGTTGGACTCTAACAGGTGTCGTGTGACTTCGACCTTGTCCACCCCAATCCAAAACCGGCACCTCCAAATTTTACTGTAAAGGGGGCTTTGGGGGATTAATCAGATTATATATATTACCATGTGTTTTGAAATCTTTAAATTTATGTAAATAGTTTGGTTCTTTTGTGTAACAAACTTTTTGGTTTTATTGTTGGGTCTGAATCTGTAGAATTGAGTATTTTTGTTTTGGTGAAAAATCACTATTAGAACAAAAACAACCTTGAGGTAACTTTCAGTCTGGAGTATGTCTTGTCTAGTAATAAAATTAACGGTGACCATAACACTAATTAGTTGAGAAGGAGGTGGTGATTTGCCTTATGTAGATACACCTCCAGTGTTTTGGACTTCAAGATTTTGGCCAAATGATTAGATGGTGCAGTGCATCTTGTGGAAGGTACACATTGCCTCTGCTATGTGCTGGTGATGCAAAGTAGCAAATGTATGTTTGAGGTGGCATATGGATGGCTTTATCCTGGATAATATGGAGCTTCATAGAATCCCTACACTGTGGAAACAGGCCATTTGGCCCGTTGGGTTCACACTGAACAGCATCCCACCTAGACCCATCCGCCTAACCCTGTATTTCCCATGGTTAACCCACCTAGCTAACACTTTCCTGAACACTACGGCCAATTTAGCTTGGCCAATCTTCCTAATCTGCAACTATTTGAACTGTGGGATGAAACCAGGACACAGGTGGAAACCCACGCAGATACAGAGAATGTGAAAACTCTGCATAGACAGTTGCCTAAGGGTGGAATCAAAGCTGGGTCTCTGGCGTTGTGAGGCAGCAGTGCTAACCACTGAGCCACCGTATTTCCCCTGAAAGTTGTTGTCAAGTTCAGTTCCAACGTAAGTCGAGAAGATTCCATTGCACCCTTGTCATCAGTCTTAGTTCGTAGACAGGCTTTTGGGAGTGAGGAAGTGTTGGTTTTTGCATTACCACCCTCCAACCTGTTTTCCTACCTACAGTATTTACATAGCTCGTCTTGTGTTCAGCTTCACCCTCCTGGATGTTGATAGGAGATTCGGTGATAAAGCCCACTGACTATCATGGGGAGATGGTTGTGTGCACTCTTGTTGGAGATGGCCATTCTTTGCACTTGCGTGGCATTGCCCAGGTCTTACTGTGTGTGTGGGCTTGGAATGCTTCAGTAACAGATGCTTTGCAAAAGGTACTGAACATTGCAAAGCCCAGTGAACATCCCACTTCTGAACATGTGTCGGAGGGAAGGTCGTTATTACGTAAATCTGACTCTTATGAAGGTGCTTGGATTAATTCAAAGGCTTAACATTTCTTATCATTTCTTTTCAGAACGACGACACCTGGTGAAACGAAGAATTTAGCAAATGAAGTGTATGAGATTTTGCAGTCATCGAGCACTGAAGAGTATGACTACACAAATGATCATAATTCACACAGACGCAAACCACAGTTTTTCTTGGGAAGCACTAACAAACGGGCGAAAACCGTTACTTTGCAGATAGATGGTTTGGATGATGCGGTAAGAAATCAAATCATTGAGAGCAATTTCTCCTTTTTTGAAGTCAACGGAGGAGGGACGGGCAAAGCTTTGGTGGGAGGATGGAAGAGGAAGGGGAGTGTGGTAGGAAAAGGGCTGGGAGGGTAAGTGGAGAAGGCAGGGGAATGGAAGAAGGGTGGTGATTGTTGGAAATGGGGTTAGGGTTGGAGAGGTGAGAGGAAGGAGACAGAGGTAGGGCTGAAGAGGATGGGAAGGAAAGAGAGGGAGTGGAGACAGTGATCTGAGGATGTGAAAGGTGGGAGAATGTATGAGTTAGTGGGTAAAGGAGGAAAGAGAGATGTGGATGAAGAAGAGACCTGAGGTGGAGAGATGGTGGAAAGGGAACTACGGAGAAGAGGGGAAGGTAGGGGTGTAGCGTGTGAGGGGAGGTAAGAAAGCATGGAAGGTGAGAGCTGGTGGTCTAGGTAGGAAGGTGGGGAAGGGAACGGAACGGATGTAATTGTAACCAGTCTTTTTACACTTGAGTTGTTAGGGCAAAAGGTTATGGAAATTGGTCCAAAATGGTTATTGAAGCATACAACTTAACATAGGTCAAATGTCCTCTGCCCAATGGTCATATGAGCCACTGAAAGAGCTATCCATCTAGTCCCATTCTTCTGCCCTGCCTCCCATAAATTCATCATTTTCAAAGATATATCCAGCTCTATTTGAAACCTCGTATCAGTTAGCTTTATTGAATTAAATTTATTGTCAAGTGCACTCGAATGAGTGCAATAAAAAGTTTTATGGCACCATCTTAGGTACAGATTATCTCTGTACAGATACTTAAGTATGGAATCCGCCTCCACGACTCGCCCAGACATGAATCCTGAGATCCCTTAGCTCCTGTACTCCCCTCAAAATTGTGCCGTTAAGCTTGTATTGTCTGCCCATGTTTCTTCCACCAAAATGCATTTTTTCACATTTCTCTGCATTGAAATTCATCTTCCAGATGTCTGCCCATTTGGCCAATTTGTCAATGTCCCTCTGAAGTTGCTCAGAGTCATCCCCACAATTCACTATTCCCCCTAGCTTAGTATCATATTGAAAGAGATGTATACGAGAAAGGAAAATAAAGTGAAAGCTGTGGGATGGGACTAAGTGAATGCAATTTGCACACAATGGTGTGAATGCATTGGCTGCTGTTCTATAATATTTTGTTGATTATTATTTTTTTCTCCTTTTATAAACAAGTAAAGAACAGGAACATTGCAAATGAACAACAGGCTTAAAGTTGGTAACCTTTTGTTTGCTGCTTATGATTTTGATAAACTTGCTATGTACATGAAGGAAGGAGCCAGTGATTTACCACCAGCTGCTAATTTAAAGATTTCCCCTGCACCACAAATAAGTTCATTATTACCTTCTTTGTCAAATTACAATGATTATGCATTGCTCTATTAAAGGGATAGGGCTTATAAATGCACTCCATTTTTAGCATGAGTTAATAAAGCCATGTACTCTGTGGGTCTTTGGCGTTTCTCAAGCTGATGAGTGTTCATTTTTACTTTCACAGTTTTATAATTTTACATGATGCAATATTTCAAACTGATTGGTCTGTTGGTTTAAATGATCTTTTGGGATTTTGTTTTAGTCACGGAGAAATATGTGTGAAGAAGCATTGTTGAAAATTAAAGGTGTCATCAGTTTTACTTTCCAAATGACTGTAAAAAGATGTATTGTACGGATCCGTTCTGACTTAAAAGCAGAGGTAAGTCTGGTTTTGAAAGAAATGTGACTACTGTTTGCGAATACCCTTGGTAAGTGAGGTGTTCTACCTTTGGTCTTTAAAGGTTTCCCGATCTTCCAACCTGCTTCTGACCTTATATTATCTTTAACCTCCTTGCATAGCCGTGAATACAGTATAGGTTTGTAGTGATTGTAACGAGGCCAGCCAGGACTTCATAGAAAATGAGTTCCCTGATTGGTGTTATTAATCTGAGCCAATCAGGACCCCTGGCTGACGAAAAAAGTGTCAGAGACTCTGACAATCTTCCTGGTGATAAGATACTTCTGCAGACTGATAAACTTTCTCAAACTTGAGTCAGTTTGTGGAATTATTTTTGGTTACCTGATAAGTGACTCCACTTGCTCTGATATTGTGTCCCATTACGAGCAAGTTTTTAATGTTACAAAGAAAGTTTATACTACTGTGTACAAACCTGTACTTAATACCCAAGTAAAATAGCTGTCTGATGTTTTGTAATATCTAAACACTCGCATTTTAAAGCTGTGCGTCAGAAGCTGTGCCAGAGTCGAGGACTTCCCACGTGTAAATAAAGGGTGACTTGGTGACGGGATACCGGCCTCTGGAGTTATTTCTGGTTTACAAACTAGACTTTGGGGGGGTTAAGGTATGAGGAGAGATTACACAAATTAGGTCTGCTTTTTCTATAATTTAGAAAATTAAGGGGTAATCTGAGTGCAGTCTTCAAGATATTAACAGGAAGAACCAGGGTAGATAAGGATACTTCCATTGATTGGGGATACTAGAACAAGGGGCATAGTCTGAGAATTAAGACCAGACTACTGAGGAGAGATGTTGGGAAACACTTCTTTATACAAAGGATGGTAGATGTTTGTAACTCCCTTCCACAAACAATAGTGGATGCTGGATCAGTTGTTAATTTTAAATCTGGTATAGGACAAGTTTTGTTAAGCAAAGATCTTCAGAGTTGGGCAACAGATCAGCCATAATAGCATTGAATGGTAGAACAGGCTTGAGGGGCTGAATGGCCTACTCCTGCTCCTGTGTTCCTAAATTGTTTCTGAGGTACTTCCGAAAAAGAAAAATGAGAATTAGTTTAACTATTTTCTTGAAGTTTTTTTTTAAAACGGCAAAATAAAGGGATTGTAATGATAGAGTTGTTATCTCAATTTGTATGTAGATTTATATAGTTTATTTACGACTTGGATAAGTAAAATGCTTTTATTCCAGAAGCTGATCAAAAATTGATCAGTATTCTGTGGTCCTACTCAAACCACTATTGGAAATGTCAAACCCTTTCCATGTTTTCTATAACTCAACACGAGCTTAACTCCTGGCATTACCTGTGTTTATTTTTATTGTAGGCACTGGCATCTGCTATTGCAGCAACCAAAATTTTGAAAGCTCAACAAGTGATCAAAAATGAAAATGGAGAGGAGGTAAGATACATCTACTAGGGAGATTACTTAAACATATTTTAAACATTGTATATTTCTTCTTTAGCCCCAAGACCCTTGTGTCGTTTGTGGCAATATAAGAACAATGTATTCTTGGTATTAATAAGCATTGGTCGAATCAAAAATGAGCACCTACAGGATACATGGGAGGAACTAGATCTTAACTCTCGTTCTTATTTATCCTTCTCTCTTTCTGGATGTTGTGTGCTTTTTTTTTGCTTTATACCACCAACTTGCTGGACCCTAAAAATGCCTACATTTTATTTAATAAAATAGATTAATGCTCTCTGAATTGCGCAATCAATAGAGATGTACGCAATACCTTGTCTCGTAGTTCTACTCTTATGTGGCATTTGCACAACAGTATGTTTATCATTTATACTTAGCAGTAAATTTCTTCCATGCATTATTTTATAAATAGTAGACATTTTGTTATTCATCCGAAAATTTTCTAGGTCTAGATTTTCTAATTTAATCCTTGGTTAAATTATTGGAGCCACTTTTTTAAAAAAAGTGGTCGAAGTGTCCTGTATTCTGGATAATACAGAGGGTTTAACATTAATGTAGACATAATCACAGTATAAAGTATTGTCAGATTATCTAACAAGTCTTCTGTGTGATTTATGTGTTGAACTTGTCCTACTCTTTATAGGTCATTGTGTTTGTCCTAAGTGATTCTCATTAAAAACGTATTGCCCTTTGTGGTTACACATGGCTTTTATGAACATAAATTTTATAGCTAAAGTTCTTAGTTGTAGGTCAACCTTTTTATAGAGTTTAAATAAAAAATCTTCCTGGTGATAAGATACTTCTGCAGACTGATAAATTTTCTCAAACTTGAGTCAGTTTGTGGAATTACTTTTGGTTATCTGATAAGTGACTCCACTTGCTCTGATATTGTGTCCCATTACGAGCAAGTGTTTAATGTTACAAAGAAAGTTTATACTACTGTGTACAAACCTGTACTTAATACCCAAATAAAATAGCTGTCTGATGTTTTGTAATATCTAAACACTCGCATTTTAAAGCTGTGCGTCAGAAGCATTGAGAAGCATTTGAGGTGAAACTTGTGCATAAGTCATTTTTATTTTAGATTCCTTGGTTGTTTTGAAGTCTGAACATTGAATTTACCTCATCAGATTTGATTTCACATTAAAGAGGACTAATACAAATTTATGGTTGGGGAAGGGAAGAAAATGTATAAAGGCTTTCAAGACAAGTGAAAATTAGCAGGAGGAGAATGAAAAAGATAACGGCTGAGAGCATTAAATTTCTTTTACTATAAAATTGTCCAGATGATCATAGGGAAATCTTGCAGTCTGTTTGTTATAGCTGACTAAAACATTGCTTTTCATTTTTCTGCCTGCAACACCTTCCTCCTTTAAATGTAGAAAATCTGCTTGTGGTTCCTTTCTTTGTTTATTGTGTGAGCCTTTATTTTGCTAACCTGTTGAATTCAAATAGTTGGTTTCTACAACATTTTCCTTTTTAAATACTTCAGGTAATGCTCCCCAAAACTCTGTCAACATACAATAAAAAGACTAATTCTTCTGTAATAACTAAGGGTTTTAAAGCTAGGGATCATCCTGTTTATTCGCCTTTGAGCCTTGACCAGGGCTTCTTTCACCCAGCATATGAGAGTCCATTAATTGTTACAGTATTCCAGATAAGGCTAACATGGAGATGTTTCTGCTGACAACTCACCCAGTATTGTTCTGCTGAATTGCATGCCTCACTTACAAGAAGATGGGACCTGGATAGGTAAATAAGCATTCTACAATCTGATTGTTCCTCTGGTGTGTTTTGTTTTGGGAAGGCAAGATAATGTATTAAGCAAACAGTTGGGTAGATAGTTTTGTTATTTATAGCTGGAAACTTCTTTAGAAAATCAAAGCTTTTCATGTGCTGTTGTGAAATAAAGGAGACGACAAAAGTAATGGGTGAAACTGGGTGGATTGAATTCTAATAGAAACAAGCAATTAGGAATGTTGCGGTTGTACAAGGCATTGCTAAGACC
Source organism: Chiloscyllium plagiosum (assembly GCF_004010195.1). Lineage (NCBI taxonomy): Eukaryota > Metazoa > Chordata > Chondrichthyes > Orectolobiformes > Hemiscylliidae > Chiloscyllium > Chiloscyllium plagiosum. The sequence goes on from NC_057713.1 coordinate 133,201,955, forward strand.
GTATGTGCAATACTATGTACAATACTCATGGAAGGATATTAACGAGTTAGGAGCAGTTCAAAGTTTACTTTATAACCTGTATTGAGTGGATTGCATCTTTAGGGAAAGGCTAGATAAGCTAGACCTGGATCCTCTGGACTTTAGAGTCAGAGGACGCACTTATTCAAAATAGATGTGGAAACATGCTTTTTCTGATGGTTGAAAGCCATTGGAATTCCCTTCCTCAATTCTGCAGATGCAGAATTGTCAAATATTTTTAAGGCAGAGGTAGATTCTTGGTTATCAAAGGGCTGAGAGATTATTAGGGATATGCAGGAGTGTAAAGTTGAGGTTAAAATCAAATCAGCCATGACCATAGTGAATGGCAGAGCAGGCTCAAGGGGCTGAGTGGTCTCCTCTTGTTTCTTGTTTGTATGTTTTGTAGGAGTGTGTTCTCCTCCCAGCAGTGGTCAATAAAACAGTTGTCATAAACAGAGAGCAATTAGTGTCCTAAATGTTTCCAGAAATAAATGACCATGGAATAGAATCTTTTATGAAAACATTTTTTAGGTAAAAGTGAAGTCTTTGATTTGACTGAGCCTTGAGTTAAAGTTGTTAATACAACACACCCACGGCGGCTACAGATTCCACTACTTCACTGCTTCCCTGGCAGGCATCTCCCCCTCCAGTCTCTCTCAACTTCAGCTTGTATAAAACTATATTGTCTATATCTTATCCCATGTAAGGATTCATTCATCCATGACTCTGTCTTTGCTAAACTATGTAGGCTATCAATCTATTAACAGTATTTTAAATTAAAGTCATGTCACACCATTGCTAATTGTATATCTAGGGAAAAGTGAGGACTACAGATGCTGGAAATCAGAGTCTAGATTAGAATGGTGCTGGAAAAGCAATCAGGTCAGGCAGCAACTGAGGAGCGGGAAAATTGATGTTTTGGGCAAAAGCCCTTCATCAGGAATCCTCTCGTATATCTAGGGATGCTTTCTTGATGCTACAACTCAATATGCCACAGATTCTCTATCACCTTGTTTTCCAGCCTAATTTGAGGTAGACTTGGCACTCTTCAGAACCTAAAGTCTTTGGCCCATTTTTATGGTACATGTTTAATCAGTACAGTAAGTTCTACTATAACATGGTGGTTACGTTCTTGTGCACCCCTGCATTCTAAAAAAGTCGTGCTTTAGAAACAGCGTCCCCAATTCGTCAATCGCATTACAGCAAATTTGTGTTGGTGAAAAGTGTGTTATAGCAGGACAGCCTATATAGCTATTGTCCAGCAGAATACCTTTGCACGCCGTTTCTGCATCATGTGCAAGTTAGTTAAATGGATTTTAATAACCAGTGAAAGGGAGTTTCACGTTGCCTCCCTGCATTGGCTACGTGAATGGTGTTTTCCAATAACAGGTCTTGCCTCCCATACAATCTCTTGTGTATCAATTTCAGCGCCTATGCAATGCCAACTACATAGATAACATACCCCAGCAACTGGCAATCAAATCCAACAATTTGTTCCTTTGGATGTTTGTAGCAGGCAGTGTTGACTGTACTCATTCAGCCCAGACATGCAAGGCCCAAACTAAATGTTTACTGCTAGTGATTCCATGATTGGACATTACTTACTGAATAACCATTTAGTATGCTAATAGCAATGCTAACTACCAATTTAAGACAAGTGGGGACTGATTCTCTGCAAACAGAAGGAATGCATTGCACTTTTATTAACTTACCTGCAAATTTCAGAAACCTTTTGGCTACCTGTAGCTTTCTCTGTGGTAAATGGAGTTTAATTCAGATAAATGCGAGGTGCTGCATTTTGGGAAAGCAAATCTTAGCAGGACTTATATACTTAATGGTAAGGTCCTAGGGAGTGTTGCTGAACAAAGAGACCTTGGAGTGCAGATTCATAGCTCCTTGAAAGTGGAGTCGCAGGTGGATAGGATAGCGAAGAAGGCGTTTGGTATGCTTTCCTGTATTGGTCAGAGTATTGAGTACAGCAGTTGGGAGGTCATGTTGCGGCTGTACAGGACATTGGTTAGGCCATTGTTGGAATATTGCGTGCAATTCTGGTCTCCTTGCCAGGGTTGGAGGATCTGAGCTACACGGAGAGGCTGAACAGGCTGTGGCTGTTTTCCCTGGAGCGTCGGAGGCTGAGGGGGTGACCTTATAGAGGTTTACAAAATTGAGGGGCATGGATAGGATAAATAGACAAAGTCTTTTCCCTGGGGTGAGAGAGTCCAGAACTAGAGGGCATAGGTTTAGGGTGAGATGGGAAAGATATAAAAGAGACCTAAGGGGCAACTTTTTCACGCAGAGGGTGGTACCTGTATGGAATGAGCTGCCAGAGGATGTGGTGGAGGCTGGTACAATTGCAACATTTAAGA
>NC_057713.1:133205943-133223820 GCF_004010195.1 Chiloscyllium plagiosum
AATGGGCTGAGAAGTGGCAGATGGAGTTTAATTCAGATAAATGCGAGGTGCTGCATTTTGGGAAAGCAAACCTTAGCAGGACTTATACATTTAATGGTAAGGTCCTAGGGGGTGTTGCTGAACAAAGAGACCTTGGAGTGCAGGTTCGTAGCTTCTTGAAAGTGGAGTTGCAGGTAGATAGGATAGTGAAGAAGGCGTTTGGTATGCTTTCCTTTATTGGTCAGAATATTGAGTACAGGAGTTGGGAGGTCATGTTGTGGCTGTACAGGACATTGGTTAGGCCACCGTTTGAGTATTGCATGCAATTCTGGTCTCCTTCCTATCGGAAAGATGTTGTGAAACTTGAAATGGTTCAGAAAAGACTTATAAGGATGTTGTCAGGGTTGGAGGTTCTGAGCTACAGGGAGAGGCTGAACAAGCTGGGGCTGTTTTCCCTGGAGCATCAGAGGCTGAGGGGTGACCTTATAGAGGTTTACAAAATTATGAGGGGCATGGATAGGATAAATAGACAAAGTCTTCTGTCTGGGATCTGGGAGTCCAAAACTAGAGGGCATAGGTTTAGGGTGAGAGGGGAAAAATATAAAAGAGACCTAAGGGGCAACTTTTTCACGCAGAGGATGGTACGTGTATGGAATGAGCTGCCAGAGGATGTGGTGGAGGCTGGTACAATTGCAACATTTAGGAGGCATTTGGATGGGTATATGAATAGGAAGGGTTTTGGAGGGATATGGGCCGGGTGCTGGCAGGTGGGACTAGATTGGGTTGAGATATCTGGTCAGCATGGACAAAGGGTCTGTTTCAATGCTGTACATCTCTCTGACTCTATTGTCTGTTCTTTTCACCAGTCTGTCCGTATCCTCCTGAAGTTGTTACACTTTCCTCATTGTTTACTGCATTTAAGGTTCTGATTCAAATGCAAACTTTAGATGAATACCTTCTATACCCAAGTTCAGGTTTGTAATGTACAGAAAAGAATATTGTTTCCAGCAATTATCCATACTGTTTCATTTGTGTATGTCCAGTGGTTTTGTTTCAGTGGTAGTGTGTTATGAGTAGTTTCCCCATTTATTATGGATTGGATTTTGTACTTGCCCATGGTTGAGTTGAGTGGAATTCAAAACAAAAGTTAAGAAATAGAAAAAAATGCTTGTTGCAGTAACTAGACTGTACAACTGTATTTTATCAAAATAATGTTAACATTAAAATCTTTAGAATAAAACTTGCACAAAAGAGTTGATGTATATTTTGCTGTGTTTTATTGGCATATCTAATTGCTGTTATGTGTTAAGTAGAAAATATATTTTAAAAGAATACGTTTAAAACAACCAAAGGAAATATTTCCACCCCCTCCAAATGCTGTTCACCGGTATTGTTTGAAGTTTTTAATCTTTACTTTATAGATGCTGGTTCCATTCCAAGGTGCATCTGTTGAAGTAGAGGAGAATACAGATTTACCAGACTACTTGCCTGAAGATGAGAGTCCTGCAAAGGATGAGGACAATGCTGTGTCCCGTGTTGGGAGTAAGCAGGAAGTTGGTGGTGGCTGGTTTAGTACAGCAGCAAACTTTTTATCAAGGTCATTTTATTGGTGACAGGTGGTTGTAGCCGCGCCGGACTTGGGTATGAGTAGGACTGTGGAAACAGGGAGCCTGTTTTCCCATTGTTGTGATGAATTGTCAAGTGCAATTTGCAGTAATGCAGAAACAGTTTATAGAGGCTTTTTCACATACTGCGTTTTCACTAAAATGAAAAGTTAAGCCATCATCAATAGAAGACATCCCTTCTGCCTTTATAATTTAAATTGACTCACAATCATGTGTTTTATTATTTTCTTCCAATGGCTCCACATCAATACCAAATGACATGAAAAGTGAAGCTTAAACCAGAGTTTGGATGGATTCTTCTGCAGCATCCTACATCGGCTACCCACGTTCAGCTCTATCACTTGAATGTTGTACAGAAAATCTCATTGTTAATATAAAGAGTATTGTGCATGAATTATGCCTTTTTTTGATGTTACATATCTCAATGACATTTCAAGTACTTGCAGTTTGCTTGAGACCTAAAGGATTGCATACATATGCCTTAATTTCTCTGTTCAAATTCTAAAGCCTTCATTACATATGCCTTTCTGGTTTCTGTTTCCATCTGAATGCTGAAGTTTATTATGCTTATTGGTGCAGCTTATTCTTGAAACTTATTAATATTCAGTCTCTTCTGTACATAAATGTTGCACCCTGGTCAATGTACAGCGTGCTGACTTTTAATCTGATTTTGCAACAGTAAAGGAAAACTGTCAAAGCCTATTCACTGCACTTTGAGTACTCAATGTCTTGCTGTTACAATGCAACGTTTTGTTTTATTGTCAGATGACATGTATTAAAACAATGGATAATTTGACATTTGAAATGTTTGAGGTGATAGCTATGTACAATATTCAGCATATAAATCTTTGTTATTAATTTACATTCATGTAATTAACATTTAGTTTGTGCCAATAGCCTGTATGTTCCACTGTGTGTCTACATTTTCCATTAAACCTATTGTATATGGACTACATTTCCACATTTCAAAAGATGAGTTTCTTAATATTATGTCATTTCTGCACACTTTCTCATACATTTTAGGAACAAGTACTCTATTAAACTTAATACCCTGAAAGCAGGTTCCCACTCGTACTCTCTTCAGTCTTGTAAATCATTTGAAATGAAAAATAATCTGCATTTCTGCCTGGCACTGATCAGTTGGTCTGGTAAGTGCAGTACGTATGAAAAGATGTTAATTAATCACTGGGAGGACATGACCAACAATTTGTAAAGGAGGTTATAGATATAGCCTGTAATCTGGCTTTTAAGTTTTATTTTCACTGTAGTTTTGGGCGAAAATAGTGATGAAATCCAAAATCATTGATTTATGTTTAAGTTAATTTAAATTGCCGAACTGCATATCCTTTTCCTGAAATTATGCACCAGTGCGTTTCTATGCTGTCACTTGGAATTGTTATATTTCCAGTTTTGTTTTAGATGAAGCTGACTATTTTTAACTTTTCTGGTACAATACTTATTCTGTAATTATTTTCACAAATTTCATTTCATTTTATTTTCTCCCCTATGGAAGAATGACATAACCATTTTATAAGCTGAGAATACTGTCATTGCCAGGCCAGTTTTTGTGTTGTATTATGCGGTGATTCGGTATTTAGGCATTTACATCTGTTTGAGCAGACCAAGACTCCTTTTTAGTACAAGTTCAAAATTGATCAACACCATCTACAGTACTTTAGTTACGGTTTCGATATAAGTGCAACACGTTTTGAGAAATAGCAGAAGCATAAGAGCTGTAAATGCCCCCGGTGTCCCAGAGATCGATGTCAAGATTGTATGCCCATAGTTCTGGCATGTGCGTGATCTCAACATGTGCATTTTGAGCTTATGTTCTTTGTAATTTTGCATCAAGTTCCAGGTTAGAACGATGGAAATGATACAGCAGAGAATGGAGTCAATGGCCCATCCTGTCTGTGCCAACCCAAAGACACCATATGCCCTTTTTAACTCCATCTTTCTGCACACAGCCCATTGTCCTGCATTTTGCAGTACTTAAAGTGCAGATCCAGGTACTTTCTATACGGACTTCAGAGTATCTGTCTTTAGCACCATCTCAGCAAATTCCAGGCACCCACCACCTTCATGTTTAAAAAAAAGTTTTTCCTCATATCCCCTCTAATCCTTCTGACACAACCTCAATCTATGACCCTTGGTTTTTCAACCTTCTGCAAAGGGATTCTGGTTCCTTCTGTCTACTCTATATCTAGCCCTCAACCATGTCACCCCTCAGCCTTCTCTGTTCCAAAAATAACAACCCCAACCTCTCAAGCCTGGCAACATTCCAGTAAATCTTCTTTGCAGTCGCTCTGGAGTATTATGTCCTTTGTGTAATGTGGTCACCAGAACTGTGCACAATACTCGTGTTTTATAAAGTTTTCAGGATTGTATTCTGAATTTTGTATTCTCTACCTCTATCAATGAAGGAGAGTAATCCATTGAATTTTTTTACAACTCTATCTACCTGTACTGCTACCTTTAGGGACCTTTGCATATACACACCATGATCTCTCACTTTGTCCCTCTCAGTATGTTCCCAGTTATTGTGCCTTGCCTTTTATTGTTTGACCTCTAAATGCATTACTTCACACTAGTTGAACTCCATCTGCCTCTTTCCTGCCCAATCCTTGAATCCAGTTGTGAGGGGAATAAAAAAAAAGTTCATAGAGATTGAACAGTTAAATGTCAGGCAAAACATTGGCAAATGGAGGATAATGAGGGCAAATGTAAAGCTATAGAGTTAGTCATACAGCATAGAAACATAGCTTTTGGTTCAACCAGTCCACACTCCCAAACTAAACTAGTCCCACTGCCTGTGTTTGGCCCATATCCCTCCAAGCCTTTCCACTTCATGAACCTCCCCAGATGTCTTTTAAATGTCATAACTGTAGCTGCATCTACCACTTAGGCAGTTTATTCCACACATGAACCACCTTATGTGTGTAAAAAAAAAAGTCTCATGTCTTTTTAAAATTTTTGTCCTCTCATCTTAAATATGTCCCCTAGTTTTGAACTTTCCACCCTAGGGAAAAGACCCTTGTCATTCACGTTATCAATGCCCCTCATGATTTTAACAACCTCAAAAAAGGTCACCCTTTAACCTCCTATGCTCTAAACTATTTATAAAACCTCTTTATTCTGTCATTTTGCTTAACTATGAACTTTAAATCTGCTCTTTGCTTTCCTAATTTCGTTTTTAAATTCACTCCGTCTTTTACTCTTCTAGGTTTTCTACCATATTGAGCTGTCGGTGACTGACCTGTTACTGTTGCCTTATCTTAACCTGCATGCTTCTTTGAGATCCTAGGCTGTAGATTAGGGAGGATCATCCATAATCATTGTGGAAACATACTTGTCTTGAATGCTTACAATCTCCGTGAATGCCTTCTACTGCCCTGCTAATAATTTGTTTCAAGTAGCTGTTTCCAGTCCCCATTTTAAAAAGTTGTATCTCAGCTTTGTAAAATTGGCTTCTCCCTATTTAAGAACTTTCATTCCTGGTCTTTCTTTAGCCTTTTTTGTAAAAACATGAAATCTAATTGAATTCTGATCTCTCCAACACAAAATGCTCCCTCACTGACATCCTTTCTGCCTGCCTAGCTTAATTCCCTAACACTAAAATTAAGTCCAGAACTATTTCTCCTGTTGTGCTAGTTAAATACTAACGCAACAAACTCTCGTGAATGTATTTTAAGGACTCTGTCCCCCTATATCTTAAGTTGGTTCTATCCCAGTTAACATCAGAGTGGTCAAAATTCCCCTTATTGTTTCAGTTCTTCTCGCACATTTGGTAACCAGTTTGCTCACCTGTCTCCCACTGGCTGTTAGTAGACCTTGTGTACACACTCTGACTCAGTTTTTCCCCTTTTGTGTTCTTCAGTTCAAGCCAAATGGCCAAATTTGATTTCCTTTCTAGTGTATAATCTCTCCTGACAACTTCATTGTTTCTTTTGCCACTGTTGCTACCCTCTTTTTTTTTTTAAACCCCCTCTCTGCACCTTGTTTGAAAATCCTGTTAAGAATGCTGAATTGGCATTTCTGCCCCTCTGTAAGCCAAGTTTTAGTCATACTTCTAAGGGCTTACCTGTTGTCTCAGCTCATCAGTCATAATTCCTTCATCTACGTTTTAGCCTTTCTTTCTTCTGCCTTCCACAGTCAGTTGTAAAGTTGCTTTTACCCATTTACAACTTTGCTTCTGAATCTATGCTCAGGTTTCCAATCCACTGCTGAGCTTGTTTAGACACTGTCCGGCAAACCATGCAAATTGGACCCTATTATATTGGTCCCATTCTGTACAAGGGGAAACCTTTTGTTTTTAGACGTCCAATCTCTTTCAGAACTGACCCAAAAACCAAGGAAATCTAAAGCCCTGCCTCAAGCCCAATGACTCGAACCATACGTCCATTTGTACTAACCTACTGTATCTATAGTGGGACCGTAAGCAATAGGACCACGAGTGGGCCATTTGGCCCCTTGAACCTTCTATGCTATTCAATAGGATCAGGGTTGATATGTCACTTTTGTTCCTTTTTTCCCTTGATTCCTCTACTGATCAAGAGTCTAACTCTCTCAGCCTTAAATACGCTCAAGGTCTTTGCCCTCACAGCTCTCTGTGGCAGGAAATTACAAAGATACTCAACCCTCAAAGGAAAAATATCCTCCTCCTCTCCGTTTGAGAATATGACCTCTGGTCCCAGATCCTTGCAATAGGGAAAACATCCTCTCAGCATTGACCCTGTCAAGCTCCTTAAGAATCTGATATGTTTCAATGAGATCCCCTCTCATTGTTCTTAACTCTAGGGAGTAGAGTCCCAACCTGCTTGACCTTTGCTCGCAAGGCAATATCTCCATCTTGGGGATCATCGTAGTGAACCTTCTCTGAACGACCTCCAATGAAATGACATCCTTCCTTGGACAAGGAACTGAAACTGCTCACAGTGCTCCAGGTGTGATCTCACCAGCTCCTTGTACAATCACATTAAGACTTCCTTTCTCTTATATACCAACCCCAGCGGCACGTGGTAAGCACTGCTGCCTCACAGCGGCAGAGACCCGGGTTCAATTCCCGCCTCAGGCGACTGACTGGAGTTTGCATGTTCTCCCCGTGTCTGTGGGGGTTTCCTCTGGATGCTCTGGTTCCTCCCACAGTCCAAAGATGTGCAGGTCAGGTGAATTGGCCATGCTAAATTGTCCGTAGTGTTAGGTAAAGAGTAAATGTAGGGGTATGGATAGGTTGCGCTTTGGCAGGGCGGTGTGGACTTGTTGGGCTGAAGGGCCTGTTTCCACACTGTAAGTAATCTAATCTAATCTAATCAGTGTGCTATGTAAATGAGCCAGTAGTGAGACCATAAAATGTTGAAGCAGAAGTAGACTATTTGACCCATCAAGTCTGTTTTCTTATTCAATGAGAGCAGTCAATTTGATCATTCAATTCCATGTCTCTGCCTTATCCCCATAACCCATGATTCCTTTTACTGATAGACCGATGTTAATCTCCATCTTGAATATCCTTAACTCCACAACCCTGTGTGGTAAAGAAAGCCTCGTATTTACCAATTTCTGAATGAATGACTCCTTACTTTGAGATTATGACTTCTGGTCCCAGCCTGTCCTCCATCTTTCTGCATCTAGCATGTCAAATCCCGAAAGGATCTGATCTGTTTCATAAGTCTCCTTTCATCCTTCCCAATTCCAATGTCCACAAGCTTGGTTGGCACAGTGGTTAGCACTGCTGCCCTACAGCACCAGGGACCTGGTTTAGATCCCATCCTCGGGTGACTGATTGTGTGGAGTTTATACTTTCACCCTGTGTCAATGTCCGTTTCTGCTGGGTGCTCTGGTTTCCTCCCCCAGTCCAAATTAGTGCAGGTTAGGTGGATTGGCCATGCTAAATGGGGGCTACAGGATTGGACCTCCAACCCATTGACAAATACCTAGCAGATGAATTGCAATGTCTGAGTGGAAAAGTGTGGCACTGGAAAAGCACGACAGGTCAGGCAGCATCTGAGAAGCAGAAGAGTCAACATTTTGGGCATAAGCCCTTCAGCAGGAATATGGTGGAGGAGGCTGAAGGGGGCTGAGAGCTATAGGTCTTGGTGGGGCTGTGGGGAAAATACCTGGGAAGGCGATAGGCAGATGCAGGTAGGAGGTGATTGTGATTGGTCGGTGGGAGGGTGGAGCAGATGGATGAGAAGGAAGTTGGACTGGATAATGTCTCTCTGAAATTGCTCAGCATCATCCTCGCAATTCATAATTTTCCCTAGCATTTCTAATTTGCTGACTAACCTGTCACATGACACGATCAAGGTGACACAGCACTACCCTCATCCACTGCCTGTATCACCTCATCAAAGAACTCAATTAGATTTGTCAGACATGATCTGCCCTTGACCGAGCCGTGCTGTGGATAGTACACACGGGAGAGAGGAAGTGGATGTTTGTGGATGTGGAGCTAATCAAGTAGGCTGCTTTGCCCTGGTATTTATACAAATGCAAATTCCTCCACTGTTTTTCAAGCTCGTCCATATTGAATGTTTACAACTTGAGCTTAGGTCTACAATAGTATCTGTGGACTTGCTTCTTTTAAACTCATTGACAATGTTATGTTGTGTTTACATGTTTTAGTAATTTTGTCCCATCTCCAAACTGACTTGTTATGGATTTTAGAAATTGCGATGTCAATATACTTGATGTTAAAAATCTAGTCACTTCCATGATCTTATGTTTCGGTAGGAACCACGAAGATTTTAACATTTTTCAAAGGTGCCTTGTCCCTATTGTCTGGAATAAATCTTTTCACTGCAACATGTCAGGCTGGGTGTATTATGAATGAAACAGTCATTTTGCAAATCTAGCCATTGTAACTGCAATTTAATAGCCCTCTCATAGAATGGTGAAACCTACAACTACTCATTATTCAAGCCATTACAGTGAATGCTGGAGATGCCTAACAAAAAAATTATATCATTTAAAATTTTCAGTATGTTGAATATTCAACTTTGGTAAAAGGAATATGTTTTAAATAAAGATTTATAAATTTGGTAAGATAAGTTTGATTAAATACAGCTTCTTTTTTGTCGCAGTACTGTTCATCAGCAGAGGGCCTGATGGAGGTGATCTTTCTGCCTTGTATTGGAGGAGGTTGGTGGGATTGGACTGGCACTGAGTTCTCTCCTTAGGACAAATTGGTACGCAGCACTGGACTGGATTATTAAGCAGGTGCTGCTAATTGAATATGACAATGCAATCAAAACAAATATTAGTGTTTGCATGACAAAACTGTAGTGACAATTCTATGAAATTTGCAAAGTTCTTCAACAGATGTGCAATGAAAGGACGCAAGATTGAACTGTAAATCTCCAATAGCTGTAAGATGAGGCTGAAAGTCAGAAGGTAGCATTAAAGCACAAATTAGTCTGAAGTCTGGGTACATTGCCAAAATATTTTATAATAGGCTGATCACATGATTTTGCTCAACACACCACCCTGTTGCTTTTCTAACTAAGGAGACCTTTGACCTGGGAATTGTCTCAGATGCACTCACTGCTTCAGTGCAGCCATTGGGTCACGCTGAAAAGGTTCAGTGGCAAATGCTGAGGAACCTGTATCCAGTGGATATAGATTCTGCTCTCCCTGCTATGGTCTGAGCTTGTACCAGAAATGGCACTAGTGGGATTCCGAATTTTCAGTTGCACTGTGTAATAGTTTTCTCATTGGAAAGGGATGAGGTGTCTATCAGGAAAATTTGAAGAACTAGTGACAGATTCCAAAGTAAGTCCCTTGTGGTGCAGTGGCAGTATCCCAATCTCTAGATGATCTGCTTCAGAGGTTTGTTGTCACAAGTATGTACATAGTTTCAAATGTTATATTCATTTTCAAGGTTGGTGCAGTGGGAGTGTCCCTACCTCTGGGTCAGGAGATTCAGGCCAAATCCCATTTACCCTGGCGGTGTGCCATATAACTCTGAACAGGATGATGTAAAATCAAAGCTCCAAAGTGATTCTCATTAGAAGGTGGCATATACATGTTTTTGTTTCATTTTGTAGAAAAGGTTGATTTACTGTTTCCACGAATGAGCTTTGATTCCTGTATTGCAGAAAGCTAATCTTGATATTTACTTGAAATGTTGAACAAGGAAAAGAAGCAATTTGCAATTGGAATTTCCTGCGTAAGATGGGATCCAGCAGCAGAAAGTCTTTGATCAGGAGACAGAAAGATATGAAAGGTAATAACTGCAACAAATTTGGACCACATTACAAGGTCGTGAGAATGGATATAATGGTACCTGATTCAATTTCCATCTAAAGCATTTTTATAACAAGTCTTAATAGTTCCTGTAGGAGTTATTACAATATTAATTTCAGTGAATTGATTTCCCCAGTAATGGCAAAACTGGACCTACAGTCTCAGTGCTCCCTAAAATATTCATATGCATGTGTGGACACATATATGTGTGTTTCTCTGTGTATGTCTGTTTTTGTGTGTGGGGGATAGGTCATCGAAATTACTCTCTGCATCATCTTTATGGACACAACACCACAACATCTGTATTCTGTACTATTAGATTAGATTACTTAGTGTGGAAACAGACCCTTCGGCCCAACAAGTCCACACCGACCCTTCGAAGAGCAACCCACCCAGACCCATTTACCCCTTCACCTAACACTATAGGCAATTTAGCATGGCCAATTCACCTGACCTGCACATTTTTTTTGGACTGTGGGAGGAAACCGGAGCACCCGGAGGAAACCCACGCAGACAGGGGGAGAATGTGCAAACTCCACGCAGACAGTCACCTGATGTGGGAATTGAACCTGGGTCTCTCTGGTGCTGTGAGGCAGCAGTGCTAGCCACTGTGCCAGCCAGTTATTTATTGAAGGGGTGCTGCATTTAAATAGAGACACAATTGTCACTCTATGGCATAGCTACCTGTGCAGTCTCCAGCAGCACCATTATAGAAATATTCACTTGTGGGGAATCAGAAATGGAGAGCGCGTAGGAACAGCGATAAAGCATTTTGACACTTGAGGCATGGATCAATGAGATCCTGGTTGATGTGAGAAAGGAGACCACCAAACACTCTGCTGAAGAACTAAGCAATGATAAGGAGCCATAAGAGAAAGTGGGAGCAGAAACAGTTCAGGGGAGTTTGAGCACATACATTTAAAGTTTAAGAGGAGCACTAATGAATCAGCAGAGTTTTTCATTGGTAAATGGTAAAACTGCCTGATTGGAATAGTGGCAAGAATTCAACTATACTGCTCTGTAACCATGCATAGAATGTTTCGTAAACCAGCTGAAGATCATAAATAAAACCATTTCAGCAGAAGAAAGGAACAGAAATAGTCCATTTGGCCCTTTAAATCTGCAAAAGTGAGGGCTGCGGATGCTGGAGATTAGAGTCAAGATTAGAGTGGTGCTGGAAAAGCACAGCAGGTCAGGCAGCATCTGAGGAACAGGAAAATCAACGTTTCGGGCAAAAGCCCTTCAGGAATGAGGAAGGGCTTTTGCCCGAAACGTCAATTTTCCTGCTCCTCGGATGCTGCCTGATCTACTGTGCTTTTCCAGCACCACACTCTTGACTCTTATGTATGAACATGGTCTGTTTCAGAATCTGAGGAATTAAAAATAATTCAGTGATTCCTGATCATATCCCCTCTTTGAAATGGATTAATTCAAGACACGCAGCAGTGATTTTCAACCAGTGATTAGAGCAGTGAGAATAGAAATTCAATATCATGTTTGGAGAACCGAAGTCTTGAGAACTGAAATAATCTACACTACAATAAAGAATTTTAATGAAGCTACTAAGTAGTAACAGACAGGTACATGAATAGGAAAGGTTCAGAGGGGTATGGGCCAAAATGCAGGCAAATGGGGCTGGTTCCGTTTAGGAAACAAAACATGCTGGAAATCATAGTGGGTTAGGCAGCGTCCGTGGAGAGAGAGAGAGAGCTAATGTTTTGAGTCAAGATGACTCTTCATCAGAGTTCAGTTTAGGAAACCTGGTTGGCATGGGTGAGTTGTGCCGAAGGGTCTGTTTCCCTGCTGTTATAACAGCATGGGTTCAATTTCTGGACAGACTGAGGTTACCATGAAGGACTCTCCTTCTCAACCTCTCTGCTCGCCTAAAATGTGGTGACCCTTGGGTTAAACCATCACCAGTTGTTGTTTTAAATGAGGGAGCAGCTCTTCATTACTAGTGAAGAGCTCATGCTCAAAACATCAACTCTCCTGCTCCTCAGATGCTGCCTGACCGGCTGTGCTTTTCCAGCACCACAATCCTCGAGTCAGATTTCTAGAGCATGTGAGGATGCTTTTGAAGTATCAGCCATTCATTTGTATAACAGGTATATGCAGTTCTTACATTGATTTTTTTTTACAATAGCAGTCTGGATTAAGAAATAGATAATTTCTTAAGTATCTATTTCTATAAACCCTGTTGCCAGGGTTGGAAGGTTTGAGCCATAGGGAGAGGCTGAACAGGGCTGGGGCTGTTTTCCCTGGAACATCAAAGACTGTGGGGTAATCTTATAGAGGTTTATAGAATCATGAGGTCCATGGATAGGGTTAAAAAGACAAGATCTTTTCCCCAAGGTGGGGGAGTCCAAAATTATAGCGCATAGGTTTAAGATGAGAGGGGAAAGATATAAAAAGGATATAAGGGGCAACATTTTCACGCAAAGGGTGGTGTGTGTATAGCATGAGCTGCCAGAGGAAGTGGTGGAGGCTGGTACAATTACAGCATTGAAAAAAGTATTTGGATGGGTATATGAATAGGAAGAGTTTGGAGGGATATAGGCCAAGTGCTGGCAAATGGGACTAGATTGGGTTGAGATATCTGGCCGGTTGGACAGAAGAGTCAGTTTCCGTCCAATACATCTCGATGACTCTAATAGCCAGATGATTATCCAAACAATGTGACCACCTCAGCCATTGTTATTGTGACTTTTCAACAGTAGCATATTGGATGTAAGTTTGCTCACTGAGCCTCTGGTGAAGTGCTGGTCTTATGTCCTGCTTTCCATTTATGTGTTTAGGTTTTCTTGGGTTAGTGATGTCATTTCCTGTTTTGCTGATGTCATCTCTGTTCTTTTTTTCTCAGAGGGTGGTCGATGGGGTCCAAGTCAATGTGTTTGTTGATAGAGTTCCGGTTAGAATACCTTGCTTTTCAGAATTCTCGTGCATGTCTCTGTTTGGCTTGTCCTAGGATGGATGTGTTGTCCCAGTCAAACTGGTGTCCTTTCTCATCTGTATGTGAGGATACTAGTGAGAGTGGGTCATGTCGTTTTGTGACTAGTTGATGTTCATGTATCCTGGTGGCTAGTTTTCTGCCTGTTTGTCCAATGTAGTGTTTGTTACAGTCCTTGCAAAGTATTTTGTAAATGACATGTATTTTGCTTGTTGTCTGTATCGGATCTTTCAAGTTCATTAGCTGCTGTTTTAGTGTGTTGGTGGGTTTGTGGGCTACCATGATGCCAAGGGGTCTGAGTAGTCTGGCAGTCATTTCTGAGATGTCTTTGATGTAGGGGAGAGTGGCTAGGGTTTCGGAGCGGGTTTTGTCTGCTTGTTTGGATTTGTTGCTCAGAAATCAGCAGACTGTGTTCATTGGGTACCTGATCTGTTTGAATATGCTGTGTAAGTGATTTTCCTCTGCTCTGCGTAGTTCCTCTGTCCTGTAGTGTGTGGTGGCTTATTGAAATATGTTCTAATGCAGCTTTGTTTCTGGATGTTGGGATGATTGCTTCTGTAGAATTTGGCATTCCAAACTGAACTCTCTCAACAAACACATCGGAAACCCAAGGAAACCTAAACACATAAATAGAACGTGTGACATAACAGTAGTGCTTTACCGGAGGCTCACTGAAGGTGTTACTTAGTCTGGTGACGAAATGTCTGAAAACCAGCCTTCCAGTTCAGTGAGCAAACCTACATCCAGAACCTGAACCTGAGCTACAAATCTTCTCCAAACTCAGTAACATATTTTCCATCATACATACAGATTTATAATATAGTTGATGAGATGAAGTCAGAGGGTCATAGAGGTCTGCAGCACAGAAATAGGCCATTTAGCCCACTGAGCCTGTACCAGTCAAAAACCACTACCTAATTATTCTAATCCCATTGGCTCATTACCTTGTGTTTAGATTAGAGCGGTGCCGGAAAAGCAAAGCAGGTCAGGCAGCATCCGAGGTGCAGGAAAATCGACGTTTCGGGCAAAGGCCCTTCATCAGGATTCCTGATGAATGGCTTTTGCCCAAAATGTCGATTTTCCTGATGAAGGGCTTTTGCCCGAAACGTTGATTTTCCTGCTCCTCAGATGCTGTGGTTTTCCACCACCACTCTAATGTAAACTCTGGTCTGCCTCATTACCTTGTGTGCCTTGGCATCATAAATACGCATCTAAATACTTCTGCAATGTGTTGGGGGTTTTGTCTGTCTACAACTTTTACATTCAATGAGTTCCCAGAGTCCCAACACCTTCTGGGTGAGAATGTCTTTCCGCCACAAGATCAGAAGATTGGGACCAGGGCTAGGCCATTCGGCCCTTCAAGCCTGCTCTGCCATTCTATAGGAGCGTATCACTTTCACTTTCCTGCCCTTTCTCTGTAACCCTTGATTTGCTGACTGATCAACAGTGTATCGCTCTCAGCCTTAAACATACACAAGGACTCTGCCCCCATAGCTCTCTGCGGCAAGGAATTCCAAAATCTCTCAACCCTCTGAGAGAAAGAAATCCCTCTCAGTCTTAAATTGGTGCCCCTTTATTCTGAGACCACACCCTCTTTGATGAGGGGAAACATCCTCACAGCATTATTCCTGTCAAGCCCCTTAAGAATCTTGTATGTTTCACTAAGATCACCTCTCATTCTTCTAAGCTCCAGTGAGTGGAGCTTTCCTCACATCCCCTCCAGACCTTTGGGCACCTTCCCTTAAATCCATGCCTCCTGGTCATTGACCCCTCTGTCAAAGGAAATGGTACGAAACGTTAATTCTGATTTCCTGCTCTCCATTGACTCCCCCCATAATTTTATACAGTTCAGTCATCTCCTCTCAATTTCCCTTATGCTGTGGAGAAAGGGGAGTGGGAATGGGGGCTAGGGAAGGAGGAGTTTTTTAATATCTGTTGGTTCAAAGAAAATCTTAGTTTCTGTAAATGATTTGGGTTAACAACCTCTGAAATGTCTAAGTTTCAAAACTGATTTTTGTAACAGCCAGATCCATCATTTGTATTGTGTGGCTGACTTTGCCACGTGAGAGTTTTGTTTTAGTTTTTATTTTGCAAGCTTTGAAAGACCCTTGTTGTTTCTGTGGGATTGCATTGCTTGGTTATGCTGCTGCTGCTTCTCTTCCTACGTACACTTTATAAAAATGCTGTGAAATATGTGCATTGATAGCTTAAAATCCTTTTGGGTTTAAAATAATATTAACAGTGACAATCACCAGCCAAAGCAACCTGACATGTTAAAAACCAAAAGAACTGCAGATGCTGTGAAACAGAAACAAAAACAGAAGTTGCTGGAAAAGCTCAGCAAGTCTGGCAGCATCTGTGCAGAGAAATCAGAATTAACGTTTCGTGCCTGGTGACCCTTCCTCACATCATTTTAGGTGCTTTTGATGTCGACGTTGAATTTATCAAACTTAAAAAGACCAGACCAATACTTTTTGAAGTTTTAAAAATATATTAAACACATTTGCATGCTGTATATCTCTGAATCTATCTGAGTATTATTTCTGATATAATAATAGAAAATAGAGACTCTCAGCTGAGAATGGTTGAACTTCTCAAATATGTCAGCAGAGGGTGCTGTTTCATAGCCATGAAATATAAAGTTCAATGCTGTCATCTTATTAAGAGTGGATATGTTTCTGTAAAAGTTTAAACTACTATTTTTATATAAGACCAAGACAAATTTTCATAAATACAAAAACATCCTCCTTCAATGTGATTTTCATTGAAAATCAACCTTGGGATAATTAAACATTCCATACCCTTTGTTTGATTTGATTTGATTTATTGTTGTCATGTTTACCTAATTATAGTGAAAAGTTTTGTTTTGTGAGCAGCACAGGCACGTCATAACATACAAATATATACAGATAATGGGGTCAGATTTCAGCGTGAAGAGTGTTACTGATGAATCTACACAATATCAATTGCAGGAGCTTCATTCGATTTATCTCCAAGTGGTTCAGACTCCAACAACATCGGGTCATGCAGCTGACCCCCTACTCAAAAAGGGAGACAGCGTTGAGGAAATTATAGACCCGTTAGCTTGACTTTTGTCATGAGGAAGATATTACATTTATTCATGAAGGAAGTTATTGAGTGTCACTTGGAAAAAGCCCAAGATAATTGGGAAAAGTCACTTTTCTACAACGGAAATCATATTTACGTAATTGTTTGTAGCATTTTGAAGGGGTAATGTGTGCTGTGAATAAGGGGGAAGCCTGGAGATGTATTATATTTAGATTTTGCATAATACTGTAACAAAATGTTAGTAAGCAGCTACAGCAAGTAATTAAGAAGGTGAATGGTGTATTCTTGTCCATTATGAGATGAATTGAACATAAAGATAAGGATGTTATTCTTCAGTTATTCAGGGCATTTTTATTATGGTCCTGAATTAAAGGATATTGTGCAGGACATCATAAGATATAGGAGCAGAACTAGGCCATTTGGCCCATCAAATCTGTTCCCCCATTCAATCGTGGCTCAATGTCTCTCAATGCTATTATCATGCCTTCTCCCCTTATGGATCAGGACCCTATCTAGCTCTGTCTTAAGCACACTCAATGACTTGGCCTCCACAGCCCTCTGTGGCAATGAATTCCACAGATTCACCATCCTCTGGCTGAAGAAATCCTCCTCATCTCTGTCAGCACGTGCTGTGAAGGGCAGTGTGTGAGGAAGATTAAGGACAAAAAAACTGTAGATGCTGGAATCTAAGGTAGACCAGTAGGAGGCTAGAAGAACACAGCAAGCCAGGCACCATCAGGAATTGTGTAAACCTTCTTCAGGATAGAAGATAGGCTGGCTGATGGAAAATGGAATACACATAAAGGGGTTTTTGACTGATTGGCACAATGTGATGTGGGGAATTCTGTCAAAGTCTGTGCTGGATATTGAACCTTTTGCAATATACTCTAATGGCTTGGATAAGGGGATTGAAGGCTGAGTGGCTAAATGTGCAGGTGACTCTAGGACCGGTATGTAGTGAAGAGAACTTTTACAGATGGATATCACTTGTTTTAATTCATTCATGAGATATGGGCGTCACTGGCTTTGCAAGCATTCATTGCCCATCCTTAATTACCCAGAGGGCAGCTGAGAGTCAACCACGTTACTGTGGGTCTGGAGTCACATGTAGGTCAGACCAGGTAAGAATGACAGTTTCCTTCCGTAAAGGACATTCTTGAATCAAGTGGGATTTTCCAACAATCGAGAGTGGATTCGGGATTTGAAACTGAGTCCCCAGAACATTTCCTGGCCCTCTGTATTAACAGGAGAAAGTGAGGTCTGCAGATGCTGGAGATCAGAGATGGAAATGTGTTGCTGGAAAAGCGCAGCAGGTCAGGCAGCATCTAGGGAACAGGAGAATCGACGTTTCGGGCATTAGCCCTTCTTCAGGAATGAGGAAAGTTGGTCCAGCAAGGTAAGATAAAAGATAGGGAGGAGGGACTTGGGAGGGGCGTCGGAAATGTGATAGGTGGAAAGAGGTCAAGGTGAGGGTGATAGGTCAGACTGGGGTGGGGGCGGAGAGGTCGGGAAGAAGATTGCAGATAGATGGATTGTTCTATCGTAGGATATGTGGAACAATCCATCTTCCGCAACTACACTGGCCCCACCCCCCACCTTTTCCTCCGCTACATCGATGACTGTATCGGCGCCGCCTCGTGCTCCCACGAGGAGGTTGAACAGTTCATCCCCTTCACCAACACCTTCCACCCCGACCTCAAATTCACCTGGACAGTCTCAGATTCCTCCCTCCCCTTCCTCGACCTTTCTATTTCTATCTCAGGCGACCGAATCAACACGGACATCTACTACAAACCGACCGACTCCCTCAGCTAACTGGACTACACCTCCTCCCATCCTGCCCCCTGTAAAAACGCCATCCCATTCTCCCAATTCCTTCGACTCCGCCGCATCTGCTCCCAGGAGGACAAGTTCCAAAAACGCACAACCCAGATGGCCTCCTCCTTCAAGGACCGCAATTTCCCCCCCGACATGGTCGACGATGCCCTCCACCGCATCTCTCCCACTTCCCGCTCC